>NC_092692.1:30531844-30601844 GCF_964275005.1 Diadema setosum
ATGTTTGCATTATGTAATAAATTTATGTTTACACATTTGCAAAATCAGACAAATTTAATGGGCTGTATGCTGCACAGTCCTTTGTTGAAGATTAAAAAAAAAGAAGAAGAAGAAGAAGACCTAAACGTCTAGCACTGCACTCCAGAGCTGGGGCAAGGGGTCGGGTCTTGGCTTTCCACACTAGGGCCTACTACAAACCCGCGCACTCCTCCTGCCTGCTGTTCAATTCACCATATTTACGTCCTCCATCGTTACAACTTAATTTTAAACGAATGGGACTATTACGAGCCATACGCGTACATAGTATGGCAATGATCCTGGCATCATCAAGGCACATGCAACTGCAAGAAACAAAGTTGAAATCAATTGTTTTTGTGTGAAGAAAATCAATTCTTTCTAACTAACCTTTGGTCGACGTGTCTCATACTGAGCAATATCAGCAATGGAGGGAATGGCAAACTTTTTGGTTGCTCCCGATCCCTTGTCTTTTTTGGTAGAGTCTGCCATCGCTTCTTGCCGCTATCAATTCAGCTCGGCATTTGCCATTAGATTACACGGTAGTTCATCGTTAGGTTGCGCGTGTACTTGTATGTTTACTTATGATGACGATGAATTCACTCAGCTAGCAGTCTACCCGTAAACCGTTCATTCTCGTTGGGCCGAATGTGGGGATGAGAGCTCAATTCGGCTCTGTTTTTACCGATTACCGATCTACTCCACCTCCCCGTCCAGCCGTCGCACGCGCAGTCGAGCAGTGCAGGCAGGCATGGCAGCGCAACAACGTTAGCTCGAGAAGAGGATTCGGACGAGCCGCCGGCGGACTGTACCAGTGAATCGAATCATTCTGCATTTTTCCATCGTGGGGCCCATCGTGGGGCTCATAAAAAGGCATACTATAATGTAGCGTCACCTACGCATTGCCCGTGTGAGGAGAATGAGCTACGCGACATATACACCGTATGGCTCTTAACACACGCCGCAGCGGTGTACGCTGTATGTAATCAATGAATGGTCCTATCGTACAGTATATCGATTTTGTTGGCAAACTACATGCCACACAGACCGTGAAACGCTACATACCATTACACAGCGGGACCTTCGCGCAACGCATATCGTGTACTGCAGGCAGGACAGACACGGGGAACGCTGCGCTGTCACTGCTTGCCCTGGCACACATACCAATGCACCAGTCCCGACGCACCAGCAGGAAAAATGGGGAAAACGGCGGTTCTACTCCTGGGACTTCTTACGGGATTTGTATCTCTGATATTGCAATCCGTTTCCCTCGGAACAGAATACTGGTTTGAAGGAACACTCACAGGGACACTGGATAGCCAATCTGAAGCACTGGCGGACTATTACGAGAACCAGACCAGTTTAAATGAAATTCCCGCATTGGTACGGAACCGGGGCTTGTTTAGTTTCTGTGGTTATTATTATGACGCTAATGCATCTTCCACAACTGTGCCTTCTCCAACAACCAGTGTGAACTTCCAGGCCCAGGGAGACTCAATACCTCCCTACGGTAAGAATTGAGAGAGGAATATATACTTGGCATTTTGACCATATCATCAGAAAAATATGTTTCATATTAAATGCTTATCACTGCAGTGATTTGCATTTCGATATTTATTCCCTCATACAGAAGCAGATACACAAATGTGAGATTAGAGAATGTGGTTTTTTTTTTTTAGTGCAACTATCTACCTTTTGATATCATGCATATATTCACTAGGTTCTATTACTCGTAATTATTGACGAGTGTCTATATTCACGAATGGCATCCACTGTCTGAAGCACCACACCACAAACCCTCATCCAGTTGCTGAACAGGCTTTGATGAGAAGCACCATAGAAGTAGAAGTAGAAGTAGAATATAAAGATATTAAATGCTGTCATGCTGATGATATGCAATTCAGTGTACAATGAACAATTGTGTTTTGACTGTCAGAAATAGTATCATACTTGTACACATACAATTGTACATCATTGTACATATATACATCGTATACAGTTTATAAAATGTATTTCATCTAGTCACACTAATTTCATCTCTAACAAAATGATTGCTAGTAGTATGATGAAATCACAAATTTATGTGTGAATTACATAGCCTTTGTTTAGTACATACTGTATGCACTGTAACATCGTGAGATAAAGTAAATTGGTTGTTTCTTTTAGTCTGTTGATGACTGTCAGTAAAACCAAGGAGGTTTTATACATGGAGTTCCAACTGGCTGTAATTATTCAGACAGTTGTCAGATTTCTATTGATGTACAAAAGAATTCCACAGGTGCACTTGTGCCTTTGATGATCGATGTTCCAAGCCGCCGTCTTGCTGAACAATCTGAAGATTCATTTTGAACGTTATCATAGTGAAATGTTGGCCATATTTTGCTTATTTATTTATCAAATGAAATGAAATTTCATTTAATAATAAAGCATGTAAAACAAAAGTCAATTCCGTTCACAAATTTGCGCAAAAGTGTAAATCAGAGCTGTATTATGTGAAAATGTTGAAAACTGTACCATCCTGGAAAGCTGGTTTTATCACTTTTCGACTTAATTTCCCCAAATGAAACTAATATGTAATAATCTTCAAGTATAATTCTTTATTTCATTTCTATTTATCTTCATTTCATCATTTTTTCCTCAATTTCTGTTCGCTCATCCTCGTGTCTGTACCACCTACCATTTATAAGAATGGATAACGAAAAGTAATTACCATCACAAAGACATATCTTCCTTTGAAAGTGGCTGGTGATTATGTAATGAGACACGAGTCAATTGTCTTCGTATCGGCGCGGCTGATCCTGTTTGGCACATGCTTCAAATATTTTTGAGCGGCGGCTTCGAACATAGATCAAAGGGAATAACTCTGTTGTTACTCCATCTCTTCAACCTCCTTGGTAAATCGCATAGTGTTGTGTGATTAACAAGGGGTTGCATTCACTAGCAACACTGTATTTCCCCTTTACCCTTTACCTACCATGTGTATACATGCAAAAGGAAGAGTTTCATAGATTTTTTTTGTTTGTTTTCATGTTTTTTCAGTGCAGTATGTCTGTTTTTCTGACACTAAATGAAATTTCTTTCAAAACATATCTATTCGTTCATACATATTATCATTCTTTCATAAATATCATACATACACTGTAACAATCAAATTCAAAGGGGAAGTATATTGAAAAATACAGGAAGACAAGGGAACCTTTGGGAAGAATCACATCCTTTCCATTATAAGTACTTTGTAAGGTCCCTCAAAAAAAGAAGCAAACAAAAACAAGAACTTGTGAGCAAATAACTAACTGCAACAACCAGCTATTCTGGGAAGTTATCATTTTCGAGTTTGATGGAATTATTGGAGTTTACATATTACATAGATGTGAATAGTAGGCCCTATGTTTATTTCTTTGCATTTATAGAATAATCTTAATGACAAAAATTTTACTTGTTTTGTTGAACTTGAATTTTGCCCTACCCCCCCCCCCCAAAAAAAAAGAGAGATGTGTACATACAGTACATTTGTACATGTTACAGTGTAGATATTCTCTACAGTTGTATTCATATAATATAAGTTCATTAGACTTCTGTTGAAATGAAGCAAGTAGTCTTTCACCATATATATTTTTGTATATCATGATTTCCACTATTGAATGAAGAATCTACTTTAAGTAATCATTCATAAAGTATCCATCTAAAATGTTTACATGGGGGTTGAATTTGTTAAATGTACATTTGATGTAGATACTCTAGATTTGTTGTAGAACATAAATGATAATGACTTTAAGCATGGATCTGCGATGTATCCAATTCTATAGCACAGGTTAAAGGGTGTCTACAGTTCTGGTTGAGGTGAGGATTTAGCTTTTAACGTTCTGCGAGATATTCAGAAAACACTCTATGGAATGTCAAACAGCATGCAATTTTAAGGGGTATCAAAAGTTTATTTGATGAAATTCGGTTTTGAAATGGCTGAGATATCCCAAAACAAGATGAAAGAAAGAGATCCTAATAAAAGGCATGGCCTGTCGCCTTGTATTATTATCACTTTTTTTTTTTTGGTATCTCAGCCATTTGAACACCAATTTTCATCAAATAAACATTGAATCCTTCTTAAAATTACATGCTCTTTCATATCTCATAAGAGGTTTCTCATTATCTCTCTTGGGTATATTCCAAACATGAATCCCCACCTCAAACAGTACTGTAGAGTCCCTTTAATCTTTCCTCATCAGCACAGACTGAAGTGATGGGCTTATGGATGAATTATGAACAAATTACACTGTAGTCACTGTTTTTGACCAAATGGACAAAACTACCCTATTTGACTGAAAAGAGTACTATAGTCGCTTTGACATCACGGTGTGATTCATGTACGATGTGTAATACACCATGTAGGTTGTATTATAAACAGACTTGAAATTGAATCTCAACCATGTCTGTGCCCTTCTGCTGCTACACGTATGTTTTATGAAAACAACTTTCGCTGTTCTTTCTTTCATAATTTGTTTTGGTTGTGGCTTTGTAATTGTTTCTTTTTTTTTTAGTTTTCAGGTTTTTTTGTTTTTTGTTTTTTGCAGGAGGATAAAGATGCTTTTCAACAATTGTATGTTGATACCAGATTGTAAAATCTATGAATTGATTTTTATTCATTCCAATGTACCATTTACTATGTACACTTACTTGCATTGATGTCTCTTTCATTCAAATGGTTTTGCAGTACTGCTATCACCTTCCTAATAATTAGCTGTGTATATTAAAAAAAGACAGATTTTAGTGAAAGTGCTTCAAAATTTATGCTTTGAAGAATACAGAAAAGTGAAGAACAGAGAAAATGTGGATCTTTGGATTTGATATTTCTATTCAAGCTGAACCAGTGAACTGTCTTTGTACCACTGCAAGATACAGAAATTTGACATGGCAGAGTGAAATTGTGAATTACAGTTGTATAGAAATTATGAACCTGTATGACAATATGCACTGGAAAGTGCCATACAAATATGATATTTACTCAAATGTCATCATCTTTATTGAGCACCCAATATTAGTTGCTGTAGAAGTAGTGCAAGTGGTACAGTTTATGAGCTGAAAATGAAGAAATTATTGTTATCTCTCAGTATTGATGAGAGAGCAAGGCACCAAAATTTCTTTTCATCAAATCAGTGATGTCTCAAAGTCAAGAACATAAAATGCACACTATTGTAAGCACTTACAACAAAATTACAACAAAAATTTCTTTTCTCATTCCCAAATTTGCCAGGCAGTAGTTGAACTTAACCCATTGCTTATCGTAGAACAGAGTATACTGTATATTTTGTAAATGTATACTCTCAAGAATTTCTTGTAAGGGGCCTCACAGGTAACAGATGAAATGTTGGCAGTTGCTAGCTTCATATGAAATGTGATAGAGATTTTAAAAGAAAAGAAAGAAAGAAAAAAAAACCTCAAGTGGTTGTATTCAAGTATCTTTCATCTAATTCTGCCTTAGCAATTGGCAAGCTGTTTGTGTACAATGTCAACATGGCATTTTGCTGGTGGTGTTCAGGGGGTTAATGCACATACTGTATATCTCTCAAACTCACGGTGGCATACACTGTTGCAGTGCACTTACAGTGCATGAACATGACCAGTGCCTGGTGATGCACGAGGCATGATACCTAGATGTTTTATTGAGTGCACAGGGAAGGGAGGTTGAGAGTCTTAGGGTAGGAAAGAGATTGAAATAACACAGTTGTACACAGAGAGATACAGCAGTGAAGAGGGTGAGATGGGGGGGGGGGGGGGGAGAGGGGAGAGGGGGGAGATGGGGGTGAAGAAAGGAAGAGAGAGAGAGAGTGGGTTTATGAGAGATTCTCTGTCATCTAATGGTATCATGATGGATTCGTACACATTAAGGCCCTGGTCTGGAATATTAAATTAGTAGACGGATGTGATGGATGGGTAAGGGAACAACATGTAATCGTGCATACAGAATGGTTGCAGGTTGGTAGTGGTATCATTATTTGTGCACCTTTTTGCATCATAAAGGGAGAGAGGATTGGTCTCACCCAGTTTTGACAAAAATAGAAATATAGAAAGATAATGTCTAGTAAGAAGAGGAAATTGAATAAATTGGAAAGTGGCTGATGTGAATGAGAGGTGGAAAATCTGCAATGTAATATACTCTACACTTGCAGAGCTGAAAAAAAAGAACAATTGGGAATTAAATATACATGCTGTGTTTCTAGTTTAACCCAATCTATTTGGTATTTAAAGCTTACAGGGTGATAGTCTGTGACTGTTGTTTGCCTGTGCAGGCAGTATTATAGCTTGATCACATGTACATGTAAAATGGGCAGTGAATGTGACAAATAATTTAGCTAGACTACATGTAAGTACTCTCTTTTGTTTACACAGTGATTTTTTAGCTTAATGCAAAAAAAAAACAAACAAAAAAACCCACAGTAACAACAAAACCATAACATATACTTGATAGCTACACAGATGGTACAGCTATTACACTGTATGTTTAAAATATGAGATGAATTACATCCTACAACCATTTTTGTTGGAGGAGGGGTTGTTGGGGTAGTTTAGTTTAATTTTTTATGAATTTGATTACCTTGGGTATGTTTTGTTTTAATTGGACAAATTCAAGAATGTTTAATTTAAAAAAAAGAGAGGTAGTGTATGCTGGATCAAACTGTTACACAGGAGTGTTTCTTTAATCCAGATGTAAAGCTCATGACTACAGATTTCGCCTCCCAGCATCATCCACTCTATCTCCAAAATGTGGTGCCTTCCATGGTACTCCATCACTTTGAATGTGTGTGCATGTGCCTCTGTGTACATGTCTACATGTACATGTACATAGTGTACAACAGTGACAAGTGTGTGCAGCTGTATGTGTGTACCCCAGTATGAGTTCCAAGGGAAGGCATCACAGTGAAGGGGTGGGCCCCCGCATCCCACACAAGGTACACATGCCAGCGAGATAAACGCACGAAAGCTGCGGTAGGAGCAACGGCAAGCACATCGTACTGTACATCTCATATATAAATACATATATCGTGGGGCTCAGTGGTGAAGAAAATTAGGAATGCTTTTCCCAATATCCAAATGACCTTGCCCAGGAAATTAAGAGGAGGGTCCCGGAATGAATAAGGTATACAACAATTTGATAAAATATGCATATATACAGTGTTGTGTACTGTACAGTGTAAGTCATAAAATTTGTATGAGCCATAAGGTACATTGATGGTATTGATAGAAACTAACAATTTTTCTTTACAGCCCAATAATTTTCTGATATTTCATACCCTTTAAAAGAGTTGACATCAAATAAAGTCAGGATAAAGGATGTGGATGACTATACTTTTTTCCTGTTATAGTGGAAAATAATGAAAATATGCTAAGAGAGAAAGGATGAAAGTAATAAGCCAACAGATGTAAAACCATTTTTATTTTATTGCAGCTTGTCAAACCACTCTTTTACTTTTAAATTATTAGGTACCGTACTACCTGTCTGTTATTGGCCAGGGCTGCACACTGGCGCCGGTCCGACGGTCAAGACCGGCAAAAGTCACTGTCGGACCGGTAACTTTTCAGGAAATCCACAAGTTACCGGTCCGACATGACCAGTAAAAAAAAAAAGCATTGGCGGGGTCAGTAGAAAGAAAAAGATCAGCCCCGATCAGGGAGAAACAGAATGCAAAATATCGCATTGTTCAACACGTTTTACGCAAGTTTTCGAATATGTCTACCGGTGCAATTGTAAAGTAAACATACAATTGTATATTAGTTTTGAGCACTAGCAGTCGACCAGTTTATTCGCGCTCGCTTGCGCATTGGCGCTGCTCACGCACTGCCATGCTATGCAATACATGCAAAGGATGTACGGTACAATGTAACTGTTGAAATGCATGGATTGTTTCCCCGATCCCGTTTTGTTTGTTCGTTTGCTTGCGATCGGCGGTCATGCCAGACAAGAAGCATTGATAGAAGCGCACGCATTTCTGGGTCATTATTTTTACTAATGATTTTTTTTTTTTTTTTTTTTTTTTTTTTTTTTTTTTTTTTTTTTAACGCAAGATCGATCCGATCCCGGCTTCGCAGCTGCGTGGCAGTTGACATGTTAGAACTATTTTACTTGTGCCGATTTTTAGAAAAAGTAAAAACATATTCTATATTCAGCGATACAGTAAATGAATATTTTCATTCGTTTAGAATGGTCTCATAATGAAGATAGGCGCGAAAAGGATCACGAAATCGGCCCTTAAAAAAATGTAAAGAGATAATACAAGGGAGAAAAAAAAAATCATGAAATCATCGCAGTCCCGCTTACATATTTCAGGTAGAAATCGTCCCAAAAAGGATCATGAATTCGGCCGCGTCGTACACCTTTCAAAAGCTCATACAAGTGCGAAATGCGAAGAGATTATAGAGGAGAAAAAAAAATAAGGACATATTAATTTGGTGCGTGCATCATAAAAGATTACAGCCGAATAACAATTCATGAAATCAACGCAAACCCGTTGAAATTTGAGGAAATAAATAGGCGCAAAAAAGATCTTGAATCCAGTCCTGCATGCCATGTCGGTTATCAAAAACGCATGCACAAATGCAACGAGATTATCGGGAGAAAAATAAAGGACACACCCCTTCTGGTGCGTGCATTACAAAAGATTACATCCGAAGTAATTCATGAATTCGCCACAATCCCGCTGATATTTGAGGTAGAAATAGACGCAAAAAGGATCGTGAATTCGGCCGTGTCGTATACCTTTTAACAACGCATGTACTAAATGGTAGGAGATTAGCGGGATAAAGATAATGTACACATTTTCAACCCCTTTTGGCGCTTGCATCATATAGATTACAGCCAAAGAGTAATTCATGAAATTATCGCAATCCCGTTGAAATTTGAGTAAACAATAATAGGCGCAAAAGAATCTCGAATTCGGCCCTGCGTGCAGTGTATAATTTTGAAAACGCATTCACAAATGTGAAGAGATTATCGGGAGAAAAATAAAGAACTTATTTTCAACCCTTCTGTCGCGTGTATCACAAAAGATTACAGCCGAAATAATTAATGAAATATCGCAATCCCGCTGATATTTGATGTAGAAATAGGCGCTAAAAGGACCGTGAATTCGGCCGTGTCGTATAGGCCTACCTTTTAAGAACGCATGTATACGATATGTGAAGAGATTATTGGGAGAAAAATACAGGACACATTTTCAACCCGTTTTGGCGCGTGCATCATAAAGATTATAGCCGAATAATAATTCATAAAATCATCGCAATCCCGTTGAAGTTTGAGGAGACAATAGGCGCAAAAAGAATTATGATTTTTGGTCATGGCGTATATCTTTTAAGAACGCATTTACGAAATGCGAAGAGAAAAAAATAAAGGACACATTTTCAACCCCTTTTGGCGCGTTCATCATGAAAGAATACAGCCGAAGTTATTCATGAAATCATCGCAATCCCGCTGATAATTGAGGTAGAAATAGGCGCAAAAAGGATCGTGAATTCGGCCGTGTCGTATATCTTTATGTACGGAATGCGAAGAGATTGTGGGGAGAAAAATAAAGAACGCATTTTCAACCATTTTAGCTGGTGCGTGCATGAGATCACAAAAAGTTACACCCGAAATAATTCATGAAATTGCCACAATTCCGCTGATAATTTGTTTGAGGTAGAAATAGGCGCAAAAAGTATCATGAATTCGGCGGTGTTGAACATCTTTTAAGAACGCACTTACGAAATTCGAAGAGTTTATCGGGAAAAAATAAAAGGACACATTTTCAACCCCTTTTGGCGCGTGAATCATAAAAGATTACAGCCGAAGTAATTCATGAAATCGTCACAATCCCGCTGATATTTGAGGTAGAAATATAGGCGCAAAAAGTATCATGAATTCGGCGGTGTGGAACATCTTTTAAGAACGCACTTACGAAATTCGAAGAGTTTATCGGGAAAAAATAAAAGGACACATTTTCAACCCCTTTTGGCGCGTGAATCATAAAAGATTACAGCCGAAGTAATTCATGAAATCGTCACAATCCCGCTGATATATGAGGTAGAAATATAGGCGCAAAAAGTATCATGAATTCGGCGGTGTGGAACATCTGTTAAGAACGCACTTACGAAATTCGAAGAGTTTATCGGGAAAAAATAAAGGACACATTTTCAACCCCTTTTGGCGCATGAATCATAAAAGATTACAGCCGAAGTAATTCATGAAATCGTCACAATCCCGCTGATATTTGAGGTAAAAATAGGCGCAAAAAGTATCATGAATTCGGCCGTGTGGTACATCTTTTAAGAACGCACTTACGAAATTCGAAGAGTTTATATCGGCAAAAAAAAATAAAGGACACATTTTCACCCCTTTTGGCGCGTGCATCATAAAATGTTACAGCCGAAGTAATTCATGAAATCGTCACAATCCCGCTGATATTTGAAGTAGAAATGGGCGCAAAGAGGATTGCGAATTCGGCCCTGCATGTCGTGTACCTTTCAGAACGCATGCACAAATGCGAAGAGAGTGTCGAAAGAAAAATAAAGAACCCCTCGTAGCTCGTGCATCAGAAAATATCACAGCTAAAATAATTCATTAAATCACGGTTATGCAGCAAGTTCGTGCGCCGATGTTTAGAAAAAGTCACAAACGCATGATACAATCTGATTTTTTTTTCATTATCATTTTACACTGTAATTCACGAACAAACATTCTATTTTTTTTTTTCTCATTTTTTTTTTATTTCTTGTGCAATAAATAATTCAAGTTTAAAAAGACATTAATCAGTAAAATGTACATGGGGGGGGGGGGGTACGTCCATAAAAACAAGAAAATAAGTTTGCAAGTAATTTAATGTTTTTTTTAGGTTGCCGTTGTTGACCGGTAAGTTTTCTGTTCGGACCGGTAAAAAATGGTAAAATGGGGCATCTACCGGTCCGACAGAGACATGTCGGACCGGCAGAAAAAATGGGTTAGTGTGCAGCCCTGTATTGGCACAATTATTGTGTGGTAACATTTCAACATTATGTAACATGTTTGGAAACAAGCTGTAATTCGATACATGCAAGATATTTATACCCTGCACATTCTTACATCTATTGAGCTCATACATTGCATACTGCAATCTGTGTAAATGAATTATATTTGTGATATTGCATGATTGTAGATCCACTTGAATTACACTGTAATTAGGAATCAACTATATTTACATAGATGTGACAACCAGAGCAAATATATTATGGGATGGGTTGCGAAAAAAAAGAACAAAAAAAAAAAAAAAAAAAACAGAAGAAAACAAAACACACACACACACATGCACACACACACACACACACACAAATCAATATTCAAACAAACAAAACTATGAAGATATAAAATAAGCAAAGATATTGAATATATTGAATCGCTCTACAAGGTAGTATATGTCATATCAATTTATTGGAAGAAAAAGCCTCCACCCCCTGATAATGCTGTTCTTTATATTATATGAGATTCAAGTGATTATTTTTATCCTGAGGAGTGTACATGTACTGTAATTGTTTGTAAAGTGTGGTAATTGCAATTGAGTCCTTCACAAAGTAGTCGCAAAGTACACGTAACCTGTCTTGAATAAATCCATTGCCTTATCTGAGCATATATGAGGAGATAAAATAATCTGTCAATATTTGCTTAAATGAGACAAGAGAAACATAGATGTTGTAGCCTGGGGGAAAAAATGCATACTAATGTGGGTCTCAGGATAGGCAAATGTCATTAAGTTTTCTTGAGTCGTGAAATACAATACTTTCATGTTTTGAATGTTTACAAATTTCACTCCATATTCAAATTTTATTAGCTTCATTGATACTACATGATAGAAAATATAACGAACAGAATGGTAGCGGGTTCATGAAAATCAGACATACACTGTACAAGAATTGGTAAGTTGTTGGATTTCAAAGTAAGTTTGTTTGTTTTGTTTTGTTTTTTCGAGGAAAACATAAATATTAATGGCAGCCACATTGATGCAGATATGATTTCTTACAAATCCCCAGTCATTTTTTTTTTTTTTTTTTAAGAGTCATGAAATTCATGTCTTGGACTATGATTTACAGAGCACTGCAATGACACAACCCCTTTATCTAATTACTTTTTATTGCAGTTTTACATTGTTTTGATGCAAATGATTCATAAAATCAGTATTTTTCTCCTTTTTGTCAATTTCATCTTTACAAATCAAAATTCTAGTGATTCTTGTTGTTGTTGTTGTTGTTTTTATGGAAAAATGGAACCTTTTTAAAAATGATTTGCCCCAGGCAGTGCTGATATCAAAGTATTGTAAATGACATTATAAACAGACCAAGGAGCATCATTGATTAAACCTTGGGTAATGAAGGGTCTCCTTGAGGGTGTATCCTCAGAATAGTGTTTGTCTCCATGAATTAATATGAAGGATCTCTGAGGATTATTGTATAGGAATATGGGAGACTTGCGACATTAAAACATCATTAATTCGTATGATGCACAGTACAATGTATACATTTTATGTGACTGTAACCACTCCTGTGTCATGGAAAGGTAACTTGACTAAACTTAAGAATGCTCTTTTATACTTGTATACATTGTACACCACATCCAAATTTTAAAACTTCTTCCATTCTACATGTACATCATTCTACATGTTTGATTTAGTTCATTTGTATAGTCTTGAATGTGAGATCTATATAGAATTCCTTCTAAATGTTTAAACATAGGTCTGTATAAAAATCACATACTAGTATGAGTGCTACAAGATGAATCTTTAATAAGTTTGATTTATTACAACCAATCAACAAGTAGCTTGCATACATCAACCACTGTAAAGACAGTAACAATGCATGTACAGCAGTGTTCCAAAAGGTGTGTAATGATGGACAAATACTAAAAGTTTGATAAGGTAGTATGAAAGGAATGTATTAATAATTAAAGAAAGGATTGAATTAATAATTTAAAAAACACAGTGCAGTCATATAAATGTTGATTATTATGCTTGCAAGGTTGGGTACTGTACATGGAAGTATGTGTATAAATGTGTGTTATGTACATTAGAGATATACCAAGCTTGTAATAGCAAATCAACTGATAGTATGCATGTTTAAGTTGTATGTAAACTGATACTCAGCTGTACCACCTAATCCCTTATCCAAACAGAAAATGAGCACATACAATGTTTTATCATGTTGACATTACAGTTTTATGGGACTGGTGTATTATTTATTTAAAAGAAAAAAATGCTGCACCTGTACAACTGTTTGATGTTTGATGCATAAATGTTAAAAATTCTTTTCCAATAATTTGTACTGTATTCCCCTTAGTAAATCTGTTTCTTTCTCTTGTATGATGTGATACATCCCTATGATGAATACATAATCTAGAAACAAATGTATATAATGAGCATGTGTGTGTGTGTGTCTTTTTTTATTGCTTTGCTTGCTGTTATTTAAACATGGAGTAAAAGGCATGTGCTTTCCTGTGATTAGCTGGTGTTCAGGAAGACCATGAAATTAAATAACAAAGAAGTTATTAATAAATGGATTACAAACAAAGTTCCAGCAAGTATGTAGAGGTAATCAAAATGTTGGAGATATGCAGATTGATAGTTACAAAGTAGGGCCTTTATGGAAAATATATGAAAAGGAAGAAATCAAGATAGAGCTGAAGAAATTGATTACATACAGAAAAATACAAAGTTTAGAAAATAATGGATATGTCACAAACAGTGCAAATAGGTTTAAAGGTTTTGAGTGACAAAATGATACCTTTAAACTGGACACGAGGTGGACAAATCAAATTTAGACTAACTTGTCAGTGAGAACATATCATTGACATGTACACATTATTGCAAGCATAAAGCACTTTTCTTGATTTCAGTCATAAACAATGTACACTGTAATATCACAAATTGCCCTGAACAAACTTTACAGGGAGATAGTTAAAGAGTTTGGGAGTTGAATATAATATTTCTATAAAAATTTGTAGAATTGGGGAGAGTAGGCCCACCGTATGTAATTGTTTTGTTATCATTACGGAGATTATATTGAGATGAAGTTTTAAATTGAATCATAGAAGACAATTAATTTGGAACAAAATTATGAAGCAATTTGCAAGTGATTGTCAAAGCCTGAATGTCATTTCAGTGCTTTTTACGTACAGCTGTAAGTGCACATGGTTCTACGAAGTGTATGTACACGTAGTGCTTCTCTATTACTAGTATAACGTCCATCAATGTTGAGGTGTTAGCATCTTTACTTGTTCTCT
The DNA here is from genome assembly GCF_964275005.1 of Diadema setosum. Classification (NCBI taxonomy): domain Eukaryota; kingdom Metazoa; phylum Echinodermata; class Echinoidea; order Diadematoida; family Diadematidae; genus Diadema; species Diadema setosum. Next base: position 30,546,129 of record NC_092692.1, read on the forward strand.
CTTTCTGTTTGATGACTCAGGAGAATAGGTACAGGCGAAGACAGATGTATATACCATTGATTATTCCCACAGTGCCCAATGGTACACGTGCAGTTTGCATTAGTGGTGCTCTTGTTCCCCCGCCCCCCCCCCCCATAACATGTACATGTAGGCACCCTACATTATGTCATCCCAATGTGTGTGTGTGTGTGGGTTTTTTTTTTTAGTTTTTTTTTTTGGTGTGTGTGTGTGTGTTTGTGTTTGTGTTCGTGTTTACAGTATGTGATGTGTGTGTATGTGTAATGTGTGTATCAGCCCTTTCTGCTAAAAGTTCCCTTTAATACACATGCTGGTATGGCGGGTACCAGCTTTTCAATTGCCACAGTGACTGCCTCTGATTAATGAGGTCATAAAGAAGGTGATAATTATTACTGTTGATGTCTTAATGACGGGTTATAGCTCGCCCCCTATTCAGATGCATGCCATTTAATACCAAAACTCGACAACAAAACGACGTATAAAGAATCATCGTACAGCCGACAGACCGTTCAGACACCGTTCTTATAGATGTGCAGTTTCTCACTGCACATGCTGTTATAGTCATGAGTGACAGCTGTGGGGTCACCTTTCATTCGCACTACCATTAAGCCCCTCCCAGTTATACCATTCTATGTTCGCCATACTTTCAGACGCACACGGAATGCTGATTCGTCATCGAGTTCTAGTTCGAAACGATGCTCTGACCGTCGTTTCGCTATACGCTGTTTCGTTAGTCAGCGTTCAGACGTATAAATTCATTGTATAGCTATACCATTCTCGTATAAATTTTTTGCATCTGAATGCCCTGTAACGGCAAAATCCTCATTAAATTTTATGGTGATACTCTCCAAACTTTTTATCTATTAGAGAAGAGTTATGAGAACCATTCATGCTTGAAAATTTCCAACAGTTAACAGGTTGATAAAGGGTATGGTTTGATACTGCACTGTCAAATCTGTCCCTGTTAAGATTTATGATAATGTGTGCAAGGTGAGTAAAGTCACCTTCATGGTATGTGTGGAAGAATGACAGTCACAATGAAAGTTGGTATTCATGTCACTTTACTGAAACATGGAAAACTCCTCCTTAAGAGTCTAAGGGTGCATTTGTGCCTAACTTTTTTTCCCTTTTTTTTTTTTGGGGGGGGGGGGGGCACAATCAGGCTTTTGAAAGGTGTTTAGCTCAAAACATGGTTGCATCCCGAAATGTTTTGATATAAATTATAAATGGCATTTCAGAACACCAATTCAAAATGCATTTAAACAGTATGTTTATGATCAGTGATTCTCTCCATTAAATGTGTGCCGTGGTGAAGCATAAATGCAATTGATGTTTCTGATTGGCGATTCTCTATGAATGAAGTTGCAAGTGATATCATTGTCGAATGGCAAACAATATGAATCTTTTAATAGTTCCATGACATTTGCTGCTGCCACAATTGCTCCCATGAGATATCTGCATGCTATTAGAGCCAAGCATAAATTCTACCCACAAACATAACCCAAACCATAATCCTAATCCTCACATCAAACTACGTGTAAGCCTAAAACCTTATACATGTACGTTTGTATCACAACATTAACCCTAATCCTGAGTCCTCGAAGAAAACAAGATTGGAGCAATTGTCGCAGGAGCAATTGTTGTGTCGCCGAAACTTTAGATGTCCAAATCTTTCATTGAGCATGTATAATGTATGATTACAATGAAATGTTAACCATTCTATATGAATTAAAGTCAGCATAGACATGGAATGGCTTTTAACCAAAATGTCATTCCTGTCTGGTCTAGTTGAAACTGTCTTTGTCTTCAAGCTGTTACAAATTGATATCCTTAAAAAGTTTGAGGGGCTGTACAGTTTTGGCTGAGGTGGGGCTTCAGGTTTCCAACATTATTTTAATTTTGAGGTAATGAGAAACCTCTTTTGAAATATGAAAGAGCATATAATCCTAAGAGGAATTCAAAGTTTATTTAATGAAAATTAGTTTTGAAATGGCCGAGATATCCAAAACAAAGCAATCCTAATAAAAGGTGGGACCTACCTTTAGTAAGGAATGCTCTGTTTTACTTTTTTTTTTTGGACATCTCTTTGGATTCCTCTTAAAATTGTAGCATTTCATATAGTTGTTTCGAAGTATCTCACCAAAAAAATAATAAATATTACAAATAAAAGCTGAATCAAGGTCACCTCAACCAATACTATACCATCCCTTTACTACATAAAGAGAAGAATGTGAGCAGACAACTTGGATTGATATATATTCTTCTCTCTTTATCTCTCCTTCTTTGCATGATTTCCATTTCAGCTGTAGTCAGATGTATAACATACAATTTTACACAAACACCAAATCCTGCTCTTCCTGGCCTTGGCTACCACAGAACGTTGTACTGTAAGTATTCTTAACTCTTTCATTTCTATTAGCCAAAGTCATTTTGCAATTAGATAGGATCAGTGTAGCTATTTTTAGGGTGGTAGACCCAGGAGGGATAACATGTTTTGATTCATCATGATGTTTTGTTTGATCCCCCAATGTTTATTTGTCATGTTATATTTTTCCTGTGTATTTTATATCTTAAATTGCATAAATTTTTATAGCATACTACAATGTATTAATATCAATGTATGCAACAAAACCAACATGTACATTTGTATATTCCTTGGTATACCTTCAGCCATTTAATGTTTACCTTGCATGGTTTTGCCTCTATTGTGGAACTCACTTTCATATTATGTTAAAAAAAAGCAACAACAAGAACAAATCCTTGTCTTTGATGCGATATCACATGTGTACAGAGTTTTTTTTTCCCCCTTTGCATTCAAGGAAGATGTGTATGATGTCATCCTTCTATCTCTCTAAATCTGAGTTTTTAACAATGCTTGAGGTTATCTTTTGTATAGCTTTTTTTTTTCTAATCTGTTTCACATGTCATCAGGAAAGCGGGTTAGTTGGACGGAAGCAACATGTAGGCTTAAAATATCAATGTATGGGTTCCCCCTCAAAGTGCTGTAACAATGATGCATTTGAATGCAATTTTCTGTGTGGTTGATAGATGTTTCATGCACAGGTAAAAGTTATACAATTGCTACCAGCTTCATGGTAGAACTGAGTCTGAATTTTCCATAAATTTGCTTGATGTTCATTTGAAGGATTTCTTGGCAATCCAGTAACTGAAACTCAAGATTAGCCTTTGAATTTCATCAGCCACTATCACACTATGAGAATTTTAACTCCAAAGACACTTAGCAAAGTTTACTCATCTGTTCACACTGGCAGCCTAACTTCTTGAAGTTTAAGTTCTCAAAGTTTGATTCAGTGGGGCATGTGCGCAACAGAATAGAAAGCCAGCACCAGCTGACAGCTTCGGAGGCACCGCAAACAGCAAAATTTCAGCTGCTCGTGTTCAGACTGCACAAACTTCAAAAATTATTTGTGTGGGTTGGGAATTTTTGCAAGAAGTTTTGAGAAGTTTTTGGGAAGTTTGCACTCAGACTTGCCAAACTTTGAGAACTAATAAACTTTGAGAAGTTTTGCCATTGTGGTCATGGCTGTTGAGTGCCACACCTGCTATTGTAAGAAAGGGAAGGGAAATCTTGATGGGTTTGTGGCAACAAAAAAACAAAAACAGTTTCAAGGTTTCCCATGGTAAATGTAGGGATTTATATTTGTATGTACACATGTAACTTTGCTGTGGGCCCAAGTGGATCTACAATTAGTACTCCATTTTGTAATAGGAAAACATGATTGACAAGCTTGATAAGTACCTTATTTCCCATTTTATTGAGCAGTTTGTAAATATGAATTTCAACTGATACAAACATTGATTTCATGATAAATCTCATTTGATTGGATCTGTAACTTTCTTCTGTGATGAACACATGCAGTGTAACTCTGCATTTGAGTTTTACTGATCTGATTTCAGATAATTCCAGGCAATTTACAATCAAATAATGTCTGTTTTTCCATGAGCACAAGCACAAATTAGTATTTACATTTATCTATAGCATCAGCCAAGATGAGCTCAGATGAAGTTGCCATTATTTCTATGCCCTCCTGAGAATGTAAACCACACCCCTTGTGCCACAATCTCTGATATCTGTTTCCATCATAAGGTACAGTGTATTCCTTTATTTGAAAGACTGGCTATTACTGCCATAAATTGACCAAAGCAAAAATGTCCATTGTGTAGCACCAAATGACCATGAAAGGCTGCCTATAGGCAAGACTTAAAAGTGAAGAGCACAATAACAACTCACAAGTAATTACTGTATATGCCACCATTGTACTGTGGAGGCAAATACTATAAAAGTGGATTTTTTTAAATGCATTTTGCATGGCATAAAACTTGTGTGAAAATAAAAACATGCCAAATTTTGTGCTTGCTATAATCGTAATATTACTGTATGTGTTGATTCTGCGGAATTGAAAACACTCAAACGTCATCATAAACCAGGCCGAGCATGAAAGATTACTTGCGCAAAAATTTCCACTTTCACAGTAATCAAAGTATTTGAATGTACAGGGGAAGTGAAACATATAAAACATCGCTTGGGTGACAAGACCTTGTATCTGAAATTTTGGTGAAAATGACCTTTTTTTTTGGATTGTTGATCAAATAATGGCTTAAGTGATGTCCTGTCCAAATCCCAACTGTCTAACTCAAAAAATAAAGCCACCATGGCATGTCAAAGGAAAGGCTTTCCCATTCGCTACAGTGCATTGGCCGCCATGTTTTTTGGCTCTCCTGAACATTTGACATTTTGTAGATACGAGGTCTTGTCGCCCCAGCGACAAAAAACTGAGAATGCATCACTCCCGATTACAGAGTGCAATATTCCATGTTTATACTTCTTACCTTTCCACCAAGTACTTTTTACTGGCCAGTGCCTTAAAATCAAGTTTGGAAAAGAACAAGGGCTTGTTGCATAAAACTTTTTACCTGAGAAAAACTTGGGTTGTTTTTTAACAGAGTTTTCCTTTGTTAAAGTCTGTGGCAGCATCATACTAACCTGAGTTTTCAGTTCTTACCAGAGTTTTCTTGGACTTAATGTTTTATGCAACAGGCAGCAGATTTATTATTTGTGAATTTCATTGCAAAATAATCAGGTTCTTTTTTTTTTTTTAATGAGGCATTAATGTGTATGTCTGTCAGTGCCATATCTGGCCATCAATGAAAGATGATTTTGTACATTACTGTCCAGGTGAAGAAAATGTAAACAAGCACTGTCCAATGTGAAATTATTTATTCATGTCCCTTTTCTCATTTTATCTGGACAACGATGATGACGATCTTCAGATTTGGATAGGACAGCCGCAGCGCTAGGCTGCATCATGATGGGCCTGCAGCTGTGTGGGGTGTTGACCAGCTGCCAGGCCGCCTGGACAGTCATCACTGTCCTGTTCACTGACTGCGGCACCATGTTCATGTTTGGGGGTGAGTTTCAAAACCTATACCATAGCTTTTATAGTATACATGTACTCTGGAAACCAGGATTAACCCGAACAGTGATTGATACTGATGTTTTGTTTGTTCGTTTGTTTGTGAGTGTGTTTGTGTGTTTGTGTGTTTGTGTATTTGTTTGTTTGTTTTTTAATGGGAAGATAATGATGTATTTTTCAAATGAAATTACTGTAAAATCAGATATAGTCGCGGCATGAAAATATTGCAAACTGGTGACAGGCAGTCAGTGTGTTGTGTAAACACAGCCATTTTGGTGTTCATTTTATCTTCGCAAATCTTAGCTCCTTTGAACATTCACTGAAGTTTCATGGTGCGAAAATGTGTGGTTTTACAGTTACAGGAAGCTCAAGGAAATCCTTTCTTTGTTTTCAGTCCTCTGTGTGGTGCCATGGGCATCTGTGCATGAATAGATACAAGACTTCTGATGTGATTCATCCTAAGTTTCAAGTATGCCGTAGTTGTACATGCGTGTTACTCCACTTGAAGTGCATTTGCAGTGCTACAAGTACTACTTCAACTGCTACTACTAGTATAACATACATAAGCAAAGGAGTAATAGTGATAACAACGGTAGAAGAGGTAGTAAGCAGTACATTGTATTTTTTTTTTTTGCGCGTATATAGGGCCTACTACTTATGTAGTAGTGGAGGTAGAGATCATACTGTATAAGCTGTTATTTTTGCATAAAAAGACATTTTCATGAATGAGCAGGTCATGGACATTTTCGCGAGATGTTGTTTTCACGAATTGACACCGAGGCTCTATGTAAGTTTACTATTAGCCTAACTCTTGGCAATATTTTCGCATGTTGTTGAATTTGCGGTCCAACAGTGATTTGCAAAATTTGCGAAAATTAAACCCTTGCGAAAATAAAAGCTTATACAGTACTGATATAAGTCACGGAAGTATTCCAAGAGGTAGGGCCTACAGTGTAGTAAGCAGTAGTTTAAGTTGCAGTACAAGTAGTTACAGTTATTATCAATGCTAGTTTACATTATGGAGTGGGGAGTACCTGTAGTTGTAATGGTTTTCAAGTGGTACCAATGATTGAGATCAAGTCGTGGCCACAATGTGATGCCAGAAAACAGAAGGTTATAGGGTGCTGTGTTCAGTAAAAATTGAGACATTTGGTGATGATGTGTATGATTAGTTGGAATGCAGTAACTGGTGTTGTTGCTGACATTCGGAGAAGAACATTTAGAACACAGCAAACAAACTGCATGAGAAAAACACAAATCAACGCGACCCTGCCACTAGAATTATTCCTCCCTGAGAGTGGCGATATTAATGGCATCATCTGGCGCCCTCTGCGAGAACTCGTTCCAAGAGCCGTCGTAGACCGCCACGTCCTCTTTCCCGGCGATGAAGGCGCCCAGGGTGAGCATGTTGGCGGTCACGCCCACGTTGCAGGTGGTGGTCAGGGGCTTTGAGAGGTTGATGCCCTTCGACCTGAAGATCTCTCTGATTTCCTGGGGAGGTCGGAACACTGTCGTCCCCTCCTGGAAGAGCTGCGGGAACGGGAGGTGGACAGACGTCTTGATTGTTCCCAGTCTCAGACCTGCAGACAAGTATGCCCGAGAATGCTCACATATGATTTTGCAGTTAAAATGTCACTTCTTGCTGACATAGTGATTTCACTTTGTTGGTTATCGTGATGAAATGTTGGAACTGGCCAACCTAACCCAGACAATAGCACCAGCAACCTGCTTGCATGCGAAGTCAGCATCAACTTCAAATGGTGGTTGGGAATGGGCTCACTTAAAAGTAAAAATATGCTGTAGATTCTTCTTTGACCATTTTATCATGATTCTATCATATGTATGTATCATACATATATGGTGTGTAACATTATTTTTTGAAGAAAGTGTTCAGCAATGTATACTGCATACACAATATACTTAGTGAGTCTATTTTTTTTCCCAATCGGGACTTCCCAATAATTATGTGAGTGGTTACATTGGCGATCGAGGAGTACAATAATGATCAGAGAAGTGTACCCATGCACACTGCGTTTGTGTCGGGATCAGAGTGGATATTTTCCTGTATTGTTATATTCAAGAGTAGCACTTGCAAAATTCATGTACCCGGTATAAACTAAAACCCTGCTAAGTAAATGTATATACAATAGGTAAGGAAAATTACTTGCAATGAAAACATCTCGACGGAAGAATTTCATGAATTTGAGGTAAGGAAATTGTTTATATCTTACACAACCCAAGGTTCAGCAATTACACAATATTTAAAGTGCTCTTTACATTATGTTTCTCTCTGATATTTGCAGGACATGATGTGAATAAGCTAGATATTAATTTAGCTCCTGTGTCCTATCACAAAAAATCATGAACCTCAGAGAGATACGGATATAAAAGGAAATCGGTCGGAAAAGTTTGTCTAGATCCATAACTCACCTTTCAATTGACTTGGTTTGGAGCCATCATACCATTGTGGGGGACGAGAGTCAAGGAGCTGGAACTTTGGTTCCTTGAGGTGGTCCATTATGTCTTCGTAGGACTTGACCAGCTCCGGGCGAAACTTTGCCTCAAACTTGGCCGGTTGGGGAGCCTCTGAGAGCTGTGACGTCACAGGGTTACCCTCCTTGATCCACTGCGCCAAGCCACCATCCAGGGCCGAGACGCGGTCGTGTCCGAAGACCCTGAACATCCACCAAACCCTGCCCATGTTCTTCACCTGGAAGACGGGATCGTTGTCGTACGTGATGACATGGGTGTCATTGCCGATTCCGAGGCTCCCCACGTACTCGCTGAAAACCCGCGGCGATGGGAGCATGACGCGGTAGGGCGACTCCTTGTTGCGGCACTCTTCCATGTCGAAGAAGTGGCTTCCAGGAATGTGCTTCTCCGCGTGGATTTCCTGCCCAGACTTTCCCGTGGGAGTCCATGTCACATCCAAGAGACGGAAGGATGGCGAACCGGCCGCCAGTGCCTTTTTCAGCCACACAGTGCTAACCAGGGGACGAGGTATGCTAACCATGGTTGTATCAGTTGTCTGGCAAGGAAAAAAAAAAGGATCACAACATCACACAGTACATGTCACTTACTACTGTACATGTACTGCAAACTTGAGCCTGACTTCTTACTGACTATGCATACTCGGCATTAAGAGCAAAGTGCAGAGCATGAAACAAACTTGACCCAAGTATGCCATGGCTAGTGTTTTGGTTTAAGGTCACAGGGCTGACCTTACACAAGATTTGATGATAAGCGAATGTAGCCCAACGTGGGGAAATAGCAATTTAAGACCTACCTTTCCGTCAGCGTCAATGCTCAAGGGTTTATGTTTTCACTGACCCTGGGCCCTGTCCTGTGCAGACACAAGATTATATTCTTCTCAGCCTGTGTGCAGATTGCAGTTAGTGTTGACTGTTCCACTCCCCTGTTATGTACAGGTGTACATCTCTGGAGGTAGTCACAGTTGCAGTTGTTTTTGTCTTTTCTCTCTTTTTTTTGTGGCTGGTGCTTATTCAATGACCTCTCCAGTGCAGTAATTGTCAATACGCATGAATATTGCTGATAGAGGTATCTTTTATGTCACTTCTATTTGCAAGCATGTTCATTGCTTATAATGCAGTCAAGCATCCAGTGTACCTCATCTGCTGTATAGATAGAATTCTTTGACAATGTGTATAACACAAAATATTAGAAAAAAAAAATACGAAAGCGTTTGCCTGGCTTTAATCACTTGATTATCAGACTAGAAAGCATTCATTCATTCATTTCATGCGAATTTAGTTAATGCATTTTGTCTAGTGGACCATAGTGAACCTTGTACTTTCTGTAAATAGTGCTTCAAAACCCCTGACTTACATGTAGGAGCACTGACAATAAAAAACACGTATGAATACATTGAGATGGCATACCCAGGATCACACAAACACACACACACACACACGCACACACACACACACATGCATTCAGTTATAAAAGGACTATATAATCTCATTTTTGTTTTTGGTGCTGTTGATATGGAATTCCTCAACAAATTTACTATTATACCCTTAATTTCAATTTTTCCAATCTTCCAACTTCCTATCAGTGATACATGAAGGAGAACATTATTCCACTTTAATTTTAAGTAAAAACTTTTGTCCAAAATCCAACTGTATTAAAAGAAAAAATGATTCTGTCATCAGGTTAACCATGATTTGACGTAATTTTGACATTTTGAAAAAATCACTTTTGAAGATTTCATCCCTCTTCTTGACTTCATACTTTGAGATGAATACTTTGTTTCATATTTTTGTTTACTTTGCTTGGAGAAATTCAACAAGACAAAGAGAAGACTCTATTCAAACTAACTACTCCTAAGATTTGCCAAAATTTGAGATAGGCCATGACATAGAGAATCTGTCGATGTTGAGTTGATTTTAGTTGAGTTGAGGTTTATGTGACACTTCTGTAAAAAAAAAAAAAAAAAAATGAAAAAAAGAAAGAAAAGAAAATGAAAGCAGACAGCATTGCAAACCAGTGGCGGATCCAGAGGGGGGTGCACAGGGTGCGCGCCCCCTTTATTTTTTGTTTAAAATACAAAAGAAATAAAAAGAAAAAAAATGGGGGTGGGGCATGTGTGCCTCCTTTAATTTTGTAAAGGCGCCTCCCCTTCACGGAATTCCTGGATCCGCCCCTGCAAACAATAAGATATAAGCATGAGGATTACAAATACATTTCATGAAAAGTACCAGAAACAAAATAATTTGAAAGTGTTGTGATTTTTGGTGTATCTTTGACATGATTGTTGTCTGGTTACCACATATTCCTGTTTTGGTTGCTCTTTAGTGTCAGTAATTCCTCATTACCTGAGGAACATCCTTTTTTTTTGTTGTTGTTTACATCACTTCAGTGAATACGTAAAAAAAAAATCTTGTGCTCTTAACATCACTTCCAGTAGAAGGTAATTTCTAAATACTATATATATATGCAAATTCAGGTAAATTAAATTTCTTGCTTGGTTTATGCATATCAAATTCAGAATCCTCCTCAAGCAACACATGTAACAGATTAAATATGTAAATGCTAGTTTTTGTATGCTGCCATAGAAGGTGATGAATAGCCTTGTATCCAGACTTTTATGGAATAATTACTGTTCATCAGTTTTGCTCAAACTCACACATATCCGTTCACAATCTCCTGAAATATTTTGATTTTCATCTGCTGTGTCTTGATACACACCAGTATTCAAGAGTTACACATCTGACATAATTTTCTCACATCTTGGGTGAATCCTTCGCCGAGTGCTAGACTCTTTCCAGGCTCCATGTGGTACATGTATAGTTGTTACTGCACATATTGCACAGGGTTTCTCTGACAATTTAAAAAACAAAACAAAAACAAAACAAAACAAAAAACAAAAAAACCCCAAAACCAGTGACAACAACAACAATAACAAGTCAAAACAAGCCACATTTCATTTTATTAAAATCTGGCCAGTTCTATTCATGTCATCACAATTGTTGTATTTCTTTAGCATGAAAACAACTTTGAACAATATTTTTCATCATTATGTTGGCTTACTATTTGATATACCTTTTGTTCTTTTTCCAAAAAAAAAAAATATAATGATATCTAGTCTGAATGAAGAAATGATATTTATGGAATCATAGGAAATCTGCTTGAACAGCACACTACCAAACCTGTTCAGACTGCATTTGTGAGGATGCGGCGAACATTGTTAACATCCTGCACATCCTTATAAGAAAATAAAATATAAATGCAAGTATGTTTCCTCTCATAAATCTTTCAAGATATCCATCTACTTATGAATACAGATGTATTCACATTTAACATTATGTAACAGACAACATGATGCTTATGAACTGTATATCATAACCTCACATGTACCTACTGTATCTGGTATCAGGATATAACATTTGTATGATATATCATTTGTAGTTTTGTTTTTTTTTTTTTCAAACAGATTTTACTAGTGACTATAGTACGTTGAACAAACCATTCAACTTTCAGCTTGAGTAGCAGTGCACACGAGGTAATTTCCCAGCAGCAGCCTAGAAAATCTGCTAATTATCTTAATATATTATACCTACACAAATTCACTACAGCTGGGTATTTTGAGGTGCCCTTGTTTGGGGAAATCTTGTAGTTTGCCTGACATTTATTATGCAAACAATGTCAAGCAAATCCCATTTGAATGCACCTTTCCGTCGCAGGTCATCGTCAAACATTCAATATTAGCTCGTTTAATAATTGAATACCTGTCATGCACTTCAGGTGAACTGGGCATGTACCAACAAGGAGCTTCGTTTGAAGCTCCTTGGTACCAACAGTTGTATGTGTAATGTGTGTAAGTTTGAGTGTGTGTGTGTGTGTGTGTGTACATGCTTGTGTGATGGGTGGAGGGGTAGGGATATGCTGAGGTGACCCTTAAAGGACAAGTTCACCTTCTTAAACATAAGGATTGAGAGAATGTAGCAATATTAGTAGAACACATCATTGAAAGTTTGAGGAAAATCGGACAATCCGTTCGAAAGTTATGAATTTTTTGAAGTTTTTGTGTAGTACATATGTAACCGCTGGATGAGAAGACTACTGCAGTGTATGATGTCACATGCGTACAACAATACAAGGAAAATATAAAGAGAATTTCACAAAATTTCATCTTTTGAAAAAAGTACACATTCCCTTGACTCGTTACCGACATATGTTATGGGTAATATTATTCCCCCTACCTTTAGAAAGAGGCAAGTCAAGTGCTCACTTATTATGCAAAAAAAGTGAAAATATGTTGAATTTTCTTTACATTTTCTTTACACGGTTGTATGCATATGACATCACAAGCTGCAGTAGTCTCCTCATCCAGTGCTTCCAGCACAAAAATTTTAAAAATTCATAACTTTTGCATCGATTGTCCAATTTTCCTCAAACTTTCACTGATGTGTTCTATTTTGTACTAGTATTGCTGCATTCTCTCAATCCTTATGTTTAAGAAGGTGAACTTGTCCTTTAAGAACGGTGAGGTCACATCCTAGACTCACTCACATAGGTGTTTCATGTGAAAATGTCACAATGATAGGCAAACCTCTTGTCATCATCAATAAGCATCAAAATGCAACATTGTATTTTTGTGCTAATGTGGACAAACTAAGAGTGTGCTTTGAGATGTTGAATGTCTTGAAGGGACAGTGTCTGGATTGGGCAGACTATTCAATGACACAAGTTTCCATTATCTTTTATTGACTATATGTTGGAATGGTTTTCCCCGTTCACGATAGGAAGAAAATATCAAGTTCTCCTTCAGGTTATCACCATTAAACAATTGGCAACAAAGACTACTTTGCATTGCTATGAGAGGTGACTTCTTTTTTAACACAAGTTATTCTTTCCTCTTAAGATAGATTTCTTCAGAGTAGATATGGCAGCTATGTGATTGCCTAGCATGTCCACTTGTAAAACACTTGTTCTGCATGGACTGTCCATGTACAGTCCCAAAGCTACAGTTGTACATCACAAACTGTGCAAGCTATTCTCATGCGCTTGTGTAGTAATTGATGTTGAGCATTTCCGGTGCTGCTCGCTGCGAGAATTCGTCCCAGGATCCATCAAAGACCGCGACATCCTCCCTGCCCAGCAGAAATGCACCCATGGCGGCGATGCAGGCTGTGACACCTACGTTGCAGGTCGTGGTCAGGGGACGCGAGAGGTCGATGCCCCCTGCGCTGAAGATGACCCGTATTTCGTCTGCCGATTTGAAAGTGCTTGATTCTTTATGCAGCAGCTCTGTGAATGGGAGATGGGAAGAACCAACGATGGTGCCGAGTTGGAGATCTAAAGATAAAAGAAAAAAAAGAGAACATGTTTCATGTTCTATATTCCCAAGAAACTGATTCACTGCATTTTGTACAAAATCAATTCATGTATGTTAAAGCTTTATGTGGTGAACATTTGAAGAGTTTGTTTGCAAAAACGATAAGTCCATTTTTGAAGATTTTGAATTACAGTCTCTGTACTTTTTAAATGATATATTGGTCATGACATATACATGTAACGGTACATTTTTGAAGTTATGGTCAAAAGAAGCAAAAATTTCTTATTATTCTCTTTATTTTTCTTGACCTTTAATCGCAAATATCTCCATTTGGCAAATATGGACTTATCGGTTTTTGCGAACAAACTCTTCATTTGATTTGATTGTTTTTTTCAAGCATCTGTGGTGAGTTGAATGTAGAAATGCCTTTTGTGGATCAATGAACTACTCACCTGATACGTTCATGATATACAGTGTTCTGCATGTGTGTGATGGAAATGAAAATTTGGTAATTTATTAATCCTGTATGTTAAGATGTTTGTATGCCATGTACGTGTAACTGCAGTGGTATGGAGACTGTTAGTGTAGTGTAAATAATGACAGCACAAAACTCATGAAGTACAGTGTACATCCATTATGTTTCCTTGTGTGTTTAGGCTCGCCGAAATCAGGTCAGTCACTTGTTAATAATGGATTATCTTTATCTACTCGGAGAACTCAAGTGAAATGATCCTGCAGGGTCCAAAATGGGGCTGCATTTTGCAGATTGCTAATTGCTACACAGAATGTTCATGTACCTCTCCCTTGTTTCCTCACTCGTTTTAGTTGGTAATTTTGTGTTTTCATCGCAATAGCATGTGTATGTTCAGAAACATAATAAGGCTGTCATGTGGGATTATAAGAGTTACCCATTGGAGACTAGTCCCAAGTGTACACTTGGGCAGGTGTATATGGGATATTTGTGTTGTAGCAAAATCAGCCCGTTCTCAACAGGCTAAGTGGACTTTCACTCCAATGGTTACTGCAGGAACACTTTGTCCCTCTCCCCTCCCCTCCCCCCCCCATTACTTTCATGATCTGTTTCTGCTTTATAGACCATTAAAAGTACGTAAACTTCCATGAACCTTCCCAAATACAAATTTACATTTGGATTGTTGATTAAGTGTAAATTATGATGTTCATCAGGGATAAAAGATAAAGACAGAAAAAGATGAAATATAGAATTACATTACATTCATTGTAACTAAGCTGATAGTTAGACAATGTGCAGGCAGTGTCTCACTTGGCCACAAGCTCTGCCTTGAACCATCAAACCAGTGTGGTGGTCTGGTATCCAGGAGTTGCCCCAATCCCTCTTTGAGGTCCCTTAGAATATCCTCGTAAGACTTCACCAGGTTCTTCCGAAACTTGGTGCGAAACTTGACCCCAGATGGTCCCTGTGGGGGCTCCTGCGAGGTGGTAGGGTGGCCCTGATTGATCCACAACCCCAGACCTCCGTCGAGGACCGACACCCTGTCGTGCCCGAAGACACGGAACATCCACCACACCCGCGTCGCCGTCTTCGACCCGTAGACGGGGTCGTGCTCGTAGACTACCACGTGAGTGTCGTTTCCGATGCCCAGCTCGGAGACGTAATTGGCGAACTCGGCGGCCGGCGGCAGGGTGACCCGGTAAGGGGATTGCCGGAGCCTGCACTCCTCCAGATCAAAGAAGAGACTCCCAGGGATGTGGCTTTCCTGGTAGTAATCCCGCCCGGGTTTGCCGTGCGGATTCCACGTGACGTCAATGACTCGAATTGGAGCGGAGCCCTCTCCCGCGAGGACTCTAGTGGAGAGCCAAAATGGATCCACCAGTGGAGGGACCCTCTCATTCATGTTGTGGAGCACACTATCAGCGTGCAATGGGATGAACAGGCTACAAGATAGAATAATGATGATAACAATTACCAGATTTGTAATAAACAATCAATCTAGTGTCTGAGGTGCAGAGAGACACATTATGTATAAATAGAGCGTTGGAGTTTATATTAGAGTGAATACAAGAAGTTAGAGATAGAAATACATACATTATATATTGTATATCTCTTTGTGTCTTTCCCAGTGCATATATGTATTTCTTTCCTGTAATTTAATTTAAACACAGTGCAGTGCATAAATGATGTCTTTTTTTTCTCTCTTTCTCTTCTCTATATCAGACTTTTCCTTTCTTTTTACCACTTCTAGTTGGGTGTCTCCCTTTTTTCTTTCTCCCTCACTCTCTCTCTTATTTCTTTCTCTCTGTGTCTTTTTATCTCTTATAGTCTCTCTTCCTTGTTATTCTGTGTTATGATTGTGAAGATATTTTAATTGTGTTTTAATTTATGTGGATTGTATATTATTTATAGTTATATTTTATTCTATATTGTTATAGTTTTATTTTCATGTCTGAATTATGTATACTTTGTATAATTTATATTGTATTTTTTCACCTGGAAAATGAGTATCTTTTTTGTTGGAAGAAAGACTAATAAAAATATCTGTATCTGTATCTGTATCTGTATCTGTATATACCATTTACCCAAACAAAATGGAACATGTATGTTGAGATTCTTTTTAAATGTTTGTGTGGATTCCACTGCACGAAGTGGAAATAGATGGCAAAGGCCGTCCTAATTTGAAGTGGCACCAATAAAAGCTGATATAGTACAGCATACATTAAAATACTGTCCAAGGCCAGATTTTAATGTTGGAATGTTGCCAGCCCTGCAAGGAGATACATATAGTTTAGAATGAATTAATGAACTATTATAAATATTTAGTGAGAATTCAATGCACTTTCATTTTGAAACTCATTGCTGTTTATATGTTCAAAGTGAAGTGTATAAAATTTAATGCTGGTATACAAGTCAGGTATTAGTATCACATCAAATGCGGTACCTAGCTTTTACTGACTTTAAAAAAAAAATGGGTCTTTTAAACAACTCTGCATATTATATTTAAACCTTGAAGAACAGCTCAGATGGTGGAAATGTTTTGACATTCATCATAATAACTCAAAACATTCTCTGTACACAGTTTTCATTTCAGATTTGTGATTTCTTGTGTAATAAAGAAAAGGATTGATTTCTAATATGAATATTTCCACTCATTGGGCTGAAATTTGGGTAGAGAAGTTTGGGTAGATTCAGCTCCAAATCTGTACTGAGTTGAAAAAGCTACCAACCATAAAAGATTTGTCCAGAAAATTTTATTCAAAAAGTTCAACTTGAAGTTTACAGTGTTGGGCAAATCCCACAAAAAGTTTTCTATGTGATGCTTTAACAAACATCTTTCTCCAAGTTAGAAATGAATAGAACAAAACAAAACTTCCATTGATCCTGTACTGAGAGGTATTAAAGGACAAGTTCACCTTCATAGACATGTGGATTGAGTGAATGCAGCAATATTTAGTAGTTACCTAACACATCAGTGAGAGTTTGAGAAAAATCAGACAATCCATTGAAAAGTTATGAAATTTTGAAGTGTCTGCTTAGGTACTGCTGGATGAGAAGACTACTACAGCTGATGATGTCACATGCGTACAACAGTATAAGGAAAATATACAGAGAATTTCACAAAATGTTACTTTTTGAAAAAAGTACACATTTCCTCGACTTGTCACTGACGTATGTTAAGGGTAATATTATTCCCCCTGCCTTCTGAAAGAGAGAAGTCAAGCATTCTCTTATTATGTGAGAAAAGTGAAAATATGTTGAATTTTCTTTATATTTTCTTTTTATCGTTGTACGCATGTGACATCATCAGCTGTAGTAGTCTTCTCATCCAGCAGTGACTGAGCAGAAACTTCAAAAATTCATAACTTTTCAACGGATTGTCCGATTTTCCTCAAACTCTCACGGATGTGTTCTACTAATATTGCTGCATTCACTCAATCCACATGTCTATGAAGATGAACTTGTCCTTTAACATCATAGCCTCAACATGTTAGTATTTTGTTTACCACTGTTCAAGCATATAAAATACAAATGTGTAAAACAAATGGCCTTTTTCTCCCCCCCCCCTCCTCTCTCTCTTCACTCTACTGTGTATCTGCTCCAGTTATCTCTCTCTCTATGTATATATATCTCACTTCTTTTCTCTTTAACTCTTTAACATTTGCACATTGCCACCTATGTATCTTCCCAGCAGTTTCCTTGGTCTTTTTCTGTTTCCCTTCTACACTGTAATATGTACTATTGTAGGCATTGCCTCTCTACACATGATACATGTATGCATCTGTTGTAGGAGCTTCCATTGAACATGTGTAAACTCCAGGACTGGATATTATCTTCATAATAAATGAAAGAGTGGAGGAGTTGTGTCTGTATACCGGTAAATGCATTTCAGACTCCGGATGTGCATTATGTATACAAGTGGGTCATTTTCTTCTACTCCACCACATGGGCAGCATCCAGATGATGGCTGGGTTGTCTTGATTCGATTCGAGGGAGCATGCTGCTGTGTGTGTGTGCCCCGTTCCCCATCCGTCCGTGTGATGTAAATGCGGGTTCCCTTCCCAGCCGGCCAATCAGACGTGCACAGTCCATTGACCTGATTCTGGCCTGTTCAACAGGAGGTCCTACACCGAGTAATAGATGGCTGGTTTATGAGGCCGGATGCCAGGAGCATACCGGTACCTCGCTGATGCAGATGCATCACAAATGCCACGCTGTAATACTCTGGTGCACCTTTTATTGTACCATGCAGACTTTTGTTATCTGTTGTACAGTTGTACGTATAGGATGATACATACGACATTGGCTCGTATATATAGTATATCCATCCACACATTCGCAATTTAAGTACACTCTCCCCATCTCTCTCTCTCTCTCCCTCTCTCTCTCTCTCTTCTCTTTCTCCCTTTCTCTCACATCTCTCTCACTGTTACTATGATTCCATTTTTTTTTTCTGCTCTCTGTTCATATCTTCCTGAGATTCTTTTTCTGTTCCTTCTGTAGTTCCCTTTCTTTTCTATCTCGTGTGGAGATATGCTCAGGTGGTGCAAACTTGACTTAGATATTAACTGTCATTATTGCTCTTTGTGTTTTTGTTTCAATTTTGCTGTCTTGTATTTCTATTTTCAGTTGAGATACCTAGACACTGGTTGACAGCATGCAAAGGGATGAAGTTTCAATTGTTAGCTTTCTCAGGTGATGTCATTTGTGTTTAAATCAATGGATCAAACAAAGTACCTGGGAATGGATATTCACAATAATTGAGACTTTTCCAAACTGGAAAAGAAAACATCCATTCTATGATACATCAATACTTTCTAGATGTTAAAAATATCTTCATGGTCACATATTAGTAGAATACACAAACCCTTGTCTTATGGTAGATCCTACATAGCATTTTTGATTAATTACCTACAAATGTATCAAATGATACTAATAACACGTAAATGCGTCTCTTGTCGTCTTCACTTCTTGGCCCAGAGCTGAATGGTATTTTTTAGGAATGACCAATTTCTCATTTTCATGAAAGATGAACACATGAGCATGTGTAGTTAGAACTATAAATAAGGACTTTGCAATGTATCTCATATACCAATCAATAATTGTTTCCTAACAGGATGAGATACTGTAAAACGAGGAATGTTCACATACATTTTAATTTCGTGAATTTTGCAAGAGCCATTCATGAAATTAAGATGCACATGATTCTTGTCTACACTATATGCATGGAATGCCAGAGGCACTTCGCGAAAATTTCGTCCCGTGAAAAATACCATCTGCTCCAATTTGCGAGAATTTCATGCCACTAAAATTTCATGTTTTACAGTACATGAGACATTATGAAGGCTTGTATACAGAGTGGCACAGTATAGAACTACCCAGAGTATACTACTGTAAAAGTGGATATTTTCGCGTGACTAATTTTTTGCGCTCGGGCGGGTAAGAAGAGTTTCGCATTCCTTTAAATTCCGCGGTATCAAGAAATCTAGTACAGGAAGATATGGCAAGCAAAAATATTTGCGTGCTTTTATTTTCGTGCTAGTTTTTGATTGTGCGAAATGCGCAAAAATTAACCACTTACACAGGACACTTTGCAAGAAGGAAAAAAAAAAGACTTATGAATTGGGACCTGTAAAACAATTTTGTGAGTGGTTGAATGAGTGATAAAGATTCACAGTGGTGAAATCGGAATTGTTATTGTGAATAGTGACTTTCACCCCTTGACATGATGTACAGCACATTTGCATTTTGGAAGGCTATATTTTGTTGAGTTTGTTCAATAGTTTAGCAAGTATCAGTTGACTCTCAAAATTTGTGAAAATAAACCCCCTACAAAACAAACTGGCTATATATAATGTAATCAAATTCCCTTGTGGTATAAAAATAAGATATGATTAAAAGGAATTGTTTATGTTGCCAATTACTGGCAGCAATGCAGGAGCTATCATGTTCAAGGGCACCACATTCTTCCAGTGATTTGATCTTTTGTACAGGATGTGCCTACGGCCTGTACTATGTTTTGTTTATCAGGTATTAAATTTTGTTTGTTTCCATTATACAGACTACCAGTGACTGACTTTACGCAATGTGCATGCAGTGTACAGGTTCCGTTTTGCATACCATCATATTTTCCCCATTTGTTTTTTTTTTTTTTTATTCCTCTAAATTCTGTGCTTACTTGGTCAGCTGGTCTGTGAAAAGGCTTTTGTTTTTTCGGGGTCGTTCCATTAGCTGTCATGTGCCTTACATCTTTATGCGCCAGAGTAAGCTCCTCACTGCATCACCGACCATGCGATCAGTGAAACAATGCGGACAAACCGCTCATCTGCTCAGCAGGCAACTGCAATGCAGCGCTAGTCCCACACCGCAGGCTCTTACAGAGTTATACTTCCCGCATGTCAAAGCAAATGTATTTATGGTCTCGTAGTCTTTGGGGTGACAGAGGCTGTGTTACACATTATACATGTTGTAGGAGGGATAGAGACACATTGTACACTTGTAGTAGTACAGTCAACATTGCCTTTAGAAGTCAAATCTATTTGTGACCCTGCACCTCAAAACAAACAAAAAGTCACCAGACATGAATTTTTAGTTAAGACCATATTCTGAAAGAGCAGACTTTCAGCTTTAAAATGATGTATAACTCAAATCAAATGGACTCTCCTAACCTATCTAAATATTGGAAAGAAAGCACAAACTCAGGAAAAGTGTGAACTGAGAAAAGAGGCTCTAAAGTACAGTGTCTATTCAAGCGCTTAATCTTTACCAGACCATGCTGGCTGTGCGATGAATGGGACAAAAAACAGGAAGTAAACCACAAGAGTAACAACAATGAAGGGATTATCAGATTAAACTGAAATTAAGCATGCCTCATTAAAGGTAGGGGATACCCTTTACAGACCTCCCAAAATGCAGCAAAACATTAAATATGAACCTCAGGGGACTTGTTTAGGCCACTGCTGAGAAATTTGGAAGTCAACAGTTATCTACAATTTGAATAATGCACAAAACTCATCTGGGCAATTCCGCGGTTAGTAACGTTACATTTGAACAAATTTAGATATTTGTTTTTACCACTAAATTACCATTTATTCATTTCAAGTCAAAATTATGTCAAAAACATGTTCATCCTTTCCAGGTTTATGATACAGAAAAGAATGAACACAATACAAGAAATATTAGAATTGCTATAGCAACTTAAAGGGCTGGTTAGTAACGTTACGAAAAAAGGACATGACAAAAAAATCAATGTCTTGTAACAAAAAGTGTGCAAAAATTCAAGTTACTTCAAACAAAGTGTTGCATTAATTTCAATTATTGCATCATGACAAATGTTCATGCAATTTTTTTTAGCAGTTCGACCAATAATTTTTTAGCTAGACCCCCAAAAGCATGGTTAGTAACGTTACGGTTAGTAACGTTACATTTGTCCGGAGTAATTCCGCAGGTCATTTCACCCTTTTGTAATTGACAAAATGTCACATGACTTTTGGAGTATTTAAATGTATTCATCTTTTACCCTTTAGCAAAACTTTGAGGAAAAAATTTCAAAGGAACCCACTGTAATTTGCATTTAAGTGAATTTCAGCGTCCCCAGTCCCACATGTACATTTTAAATGAGGGTTTTAGATCTCACAAAATCAATGAATACGAAAAATAAAATCTACTGAATTTGAAAGACCCTAATGATTGGTGAACATCCATGGCATAAGTTGATACCTAGATTAAAGGGTAAGATAAAGAGGCACATTTCTTTTATCCATGTCATGTCCACCTAACTGCGGAATTGCCCATCTACTCAGTAGTTCTTTGTGTCAGCCACACTTAAGCCTTTTTGTTGCAGTCTTCTGTATTCTTTTATCTATAAGCACAAATCCAAAAGTATAAGAGGTGATGTAATAACATATAGAGTGTGTGGCAAGAATGTATATAGAAATGTTTGTAAGATTTGATGAACTTTCTTCACAAAATATACATGATGGACACACATGAAGTGCATGGGTCTGCAAAGGTAGCCTAGTAATGTACTGGAATTTATGGTGAGCCCCGAAAAAAATTCAATTCAAAATCTAACGGTCAATAAAAATGTACTAAATGTTACCTTCCACTTTCAATACTTTATGGGAGTTTCTAAAATGATACTCTCTTCAACATACCACTGTATTTATACAACTCTTCATTTAAGGCATGCAAATGGGATTCCCTACCTTTAACACATTCTGTCCATAATTAATGCCAACTTTCTAAGCAGTAGCACTATCCTTTCAAATGTTATTAGAGTTGAAAGTGAAGAGTGTTGACAAAGTTTTTCAGAAATGAAAAAGGGATTCTAAAGACACACCTAATCACACTATTCTACCAAAAATGTTCGAGATAAACTGCTAAAAAAGCACATTTTCCTGCCCATTTTATGATACCAAATTTTAGCATAATGTAAAAGAAGACCCGCTCTTTCAGAAAATATGAAAAAGTCAAGTTCGGCTAGGTTGACCCATTTCACTTATTTTCAGTCCTCACGCAAAATCAGTGTGTGCGACTTTCTGTTCGTTATGAGGTGCACGGTCACATTTTGTCTGAAGAAATAGCTTCGACTTTGCAGTAGAGAAAATACACCTTACGAGGAATTAAGATTGATAGAATATAGAGCTTGAAAGGACCTTCGACTCGGACTATTATTTGATGAGGTTGACTTAATGACTGTATTTATAGTGGTAGTGGTTAGCATTGTAGTAGTAGTTAGTTGTAGAAGTAGTAGTAGTAGAAGAAGAAGTAGAGTAGTAGTACAAATTATAGCAGTAGTAGTAGTAGTAGTAGTCGTAGTAGTAGTCATCGTCATCGTCGTAGTAGGAATATCGTAAATATGACATCATTGCTGTTGTTAGAAGTTAATGCAGCCAATATGACAAACAGAGTGCATGATTGCTGCTACAATGTCTCACGTCAGTATTTAATGTATGGCCTTGGAGTGCTTGCTGATGCTGAGGAGTGGTAAGGGGTCTAGGATGTACAGACTACAGTGTACAGTACATGCATGTCCATGTCCCCCCCCCCCCCCCTAGTGAACATGAACAGCACAGAGTCTGGGTATAGAGGGTGCACATTTACTATCGGTCCACATTTGCACACATTACAGGCACACTAACGGCATACAAATACAGACTCTCAGCTGCTCACTTTGCATTAAGCCTGACTAGCAGAGAGCGTCCCCCTTCTTCCTTTTTTTCCCCTTTCCTTCCCTTTGTTTTATTATTATTTCATTTAAACCTTGCTTCATGAAAAATGCACAAGGGATATAACACTACACCTAACAAGCAGGCACCAGAATTGGCAAGCAAGGTACAGACAAGGCTTTGCAGGAACTCACCTGTTCTACTACAGTGGCATTCTGTGCATGGAGAGATTTAACTATAGAGAGAGAGAGAGAGATAGGGAGGGTTCGGGGCTCTTGTATGTGCTACCCTGAATTTGTTTATCACATGATAATGGCTACTTGTATTCCCTCCCATTGCCGTGTCCCCGCGCTGGACTGCCTTGCTGCTACTCTGGAAAAGGTCAACAAATCGGTGGCCGATTGAGGATGGTGTGCACATTGTGCTCCGGTTTGCATCAGGCTAATTACACTTAAAGTTCAAAAGTTTACACCACGCACGGTGGTATCACCATCGGTAATATTATGTATCTGCTGGAGTAAATCTGTACCCACCTGTGAGATAAAACGTGAATTCCAAGTACTGGATTTTAAAGGTGTTTGCTTGCTTGTTTGTTTGTTTGTTTGTTTGTTTGTTTGTTTGTTTGTCTTTTCTTGGGAAGCATTTATTGTGTTTGTGCTTAAAAACTGATACTTTACACATGTACATGATATGTTTTGCAGGATTTTTATTTTTGCTCGTGCGAGTCAGGTGCTATTCATGAATTTAATGACATATGAAAATATTCACTCCGATCCCAACATGAATGAAACAAGAATGCGTAGTCTCGGTGTATTACTGTGTGAGTACCGGCCCCACAATCATGAAGTTAGCATCTCGCAAAATTGTCAGGAAGTCGTGATTCGCGAAAAAAAAAAATCATCCTCTCTGAACAAATTTGTGTATGGATACAGTAATCATTTTTACTACAAATTAATGATTTAAATGATGTGGGTCTAAAAAAAGAAAATGTATGTTAGAATTTTGCAGCTTGGTGTAAGAATTGTGATATCTACAATTGTACCTATAAACAGTCTTAATTTGACACTTATCAAGTCACCACTTGTATTGCATGTCAAAACAAAATGATGATCAAAACTAAGAACAAACTCAGGTATTAAAGACAAAAGTGTTTAAAGTTTGTTTTGTTAGAAGAATGTTTGCAGAATATTCCTGTAACTTTTACAAAATTATGTGACCATAATTTTGAGACATAGCCCAGTAAACACTCTATAAAGACCACTCGGCAAGAAGTGTTTTTGTTTTTTTAATGCTTTACATATCTATCACTGTATGCACCAAATATTTTGTGAGGTCTTTGTTTTCATGAATTTCGAGAGTTGGGTGATATGTGTGATTTTAAAAACACATGAAAATATTAACTCTCACCCCAACTTAAATGTGACATGCATGCATTCATTTCTCCATCCAGTATGTATTCCATATCACAAATTTAACCACTCACAAAATTGTTGGGAAGTGCTGATTCACGAAAAATTAGACCTGCTATCTAAAATATATGGTGTACACAGTACGTGCATACGTGTATGAAGGAAAGACACATTTTGTTGGTAAGAGTTTCTGCTTTTTCAGGCTCTGCTGGTTAGTTCAATCTATTAAAGAAAGGTTCATTGTAAATACCAGTCATGATACTTTAATATCATAATCTATGTGTGGTCAGTCACAAAATACTGATGCTCATGAACAAAATGTTAACATTTAGGAGCAATCAAGTACTTCTGAGTGACGTCAGCTGAAATGCCTGATGATTTTACAGGATTGCAGGGATTAAAAGTTCTGCATTCATTATTTTTCTGTTTGACTTGATCTTTGTGGCAACCGATCCATTAAAAAATAATTGTATGTCATGGACATTTCTTGTGCATGCAAGTGAGTAATTACTCCTTTGAAACTCCTGCACTCAGAACTATTAAAGGATGGTGAACGAGACATTAAAATCAAGAAAATCATACAAAAGAAGGTGTCAAAGCAGAAGGAAATGTCTGTTAAAACAGATTTTTTATGTGACTTTTTTAAAATATATTCGTACCACTGAAAAATCGCGAGTTAAAACTGACTGATTTACTTCACCGATTTTCGCTCCAGAACGGCCGTCTTTTTCGGGGCCCTAAAATATGACGTCATGACATGGACGGACGTACCCTTTACGATCGAGTGTGCAGCGCTAGCTAGCTGTGTACATCGAGTCCGCCATTCATAAAGCACGTAGTTCTTTGTGAGCGGATGCAATACAATACTGTACCTTGCCTGTCTTTAGTCGCATCTGCTTTATCGGCAGAAACAGCAGGGTAAAATGTACCATTATTTTAAAAAAGAAGAAGAGATGAATGAATAAATAGATAAATAAATAAATAAATAATAGCCATAATAATACTAATAATATAGTCTGAAACAACATCAGTAGCGAACCGCCGAGTCCCCGCCGGAGAGCTAGTTTGGTGTGTATGGTAGCCCCACTACATATCGACCACATTCTTTTAAACCGACCGCGTATAATTCGCGCACTGAACACTTAGTACGCACTTCGTCTGCGCGCAAAGCACATAAAAATGGATCGGCTTTGAATGTAGATGAGGATGGTGTGGGAAAACGCGATAATTCACTGTTCATTAATGGTTTTAATCAAGGACAAAATTTCGAACGAATACTTTCACCGAATCGTAATGACAGCACAATGTAATGTCTATGGAAGTTCCTAAAAAGCTTCGTTGACGTTTTCTACAACACGGTGTTCAATACAACTCGGTTTGCGTGCATTGTCAATGCAAAAAACAGCGGTCGATCCTGATAACGCGATTTACCGCGGGGAGCTGAAACGAGGCCACGCTAGTTCGTCGGCGACATTTTTGCACTGAAACTTCGAATCGAAAAGGGAACAACGGCATTTGATAGAGCTGGATTTTCTCAATCACGTAGGTCAAGTTTTTTACGTGAATTTCAGTGTTAAATATTCTTATCAAGCAAATAAACATTAGGCGGTCGATGAGTAGTAGGTCCAACCCTACATAGGCTACTCCACAATGTAGATCCTTACGTTAGCTAGGTCAGAGTTCTTGTTCTACCGTAACGTTAGGCTCTACTACTGTACTAACTAGGCCTATTAAACGGTTACTATAAGCCGTTTAAGAGTAGAGACTGAGGCGCGAAAGCGCAAGTAGAAATTTAAAAAGGTATACTTCATGGTAATTCGAAGGAAGATGGATTCAATAAGTGAAATTATAACTCACTTTTGCTTGATAGAGTAAACAAGACATGTACAGATACCTCGGTGCACTCGGGCCATCGCCCGCGGCGGCGTGATACAGAGCGTAGCTTAGGTGCAAAGTTAGCTAGCGGTAGCGTATCACATCAGCGAGTGCAGGGCTGATTCGTCCATGTCATGACGTCATAATTTTGGTCACCAAAATTTCGCCATCAGATCGGGTTCAGGTGGTCTAAAAAGGGCCTCAAAACACCATCTCTCAATCGTTCTAAAGACATTTTCACCTTCTGAAAGTTAACTATTCATATTCCTAGAGACTTACGCTTTGCAGAAATATAAATCACTTTGTTTATGAATACCGACATTTTTTCTTGTTCACAATACTTTAAAGGTTAACAGAGTTCTAAAAGTGCTCAAACTAATCTTCCATCATTTTGAACTTGCTCGCAATAAATACCAAGAAGCTCTGCCAGGAAACATGTCTTGCTGATACAATTTGCCATAATAACAATTTTTTTTATTTTTTATTTTGAGATCAAAAGAGGAAAATGATTTCAATTGTATGCATATATGTGACTTTTATTCCTGAAGAGCCATTCCTATTCAGTTGTGGGTATTGACAGTTATAGAATCTCCATGTGATGATAGATTGTGCCCTTGCAATAGTAGCCTAAACAGGCTGCATGCGATTCACTCTTGCGCGGAAGGGCGATGGATGCTGCTGTGCTCTGATTTGTTGCTCATTAACCAATTATAATTATAACATTATGTAGCAACCATGATCAGAAATGTTTTCAGATTGCTCAGATTTGCATAACTTTGTGGCATATACTTTTATTTTTTGTCATTTCCAAACTGAAATCGTGTCATCACAGTCATTATTTCGTGAACACATTTCCTATGTACTGTGCGTGTGTGTTAATTTTAGAGCAAAAATCAACAGTTTCTGCAGGTGTATTGGAGCTATGTTTTCCCTAGATAAGTTTAATTTTATGCTTAATGTTCTCAGATTTGCTCAGATTGGCATACCTTTTGGGCTGATACCTCACATTTTATATACATTTTTTGTCATTAATACCCAAGTTAAATTGTATCACAGCATTATTTCACACATTTCTTTCTATGTATCATGAGTCCACTTTAGAGCAAAAATTGTCAGTTTCTGCAGGTGTATTGGAACTATGTTTTACCTATAAGTTTAATTCTATGCTTAATGTTCTCTGATTGGCATACCTTTTTGGCTGATACTTCACTTTTTTGTCATTACCCAACTGAAATTGTGTTATCACAGTCATTATTTCACACATTTTTTTTCTATAGATGTATAATGAGTCTATTTTAGAGCAAAAATCTACAGTTTCTTCAGCCGTATCAAAACTATGTTTGAATATACCTTTAAGTCTGATTGTAGGCTGCAGTAGTCTGAATCGAGGTCAGTGCGAATACTTGCCCTTTTGCTATTTATATGATGTTAAATCATTGGCCCGTAAATACTGGAGGATCTTTGGTAACCACGTATACAGAACAAAACATTTAATGTGTGGAGAATGCTGGTTTTGCAATGTTCGTCAAATGATAAGTTAGATTTGTCATGCTTGTGGGTAGCACTTTCTGACTGTACATTGTTTCTTTATCATAGAAGTGCTCTCTATTCATAGATTTGGATCAGTGAGAGGGTTTTTTTTTTTTTTTTTTTTTTTTTCTTTTTTGAAGACTGCAGTGTGGGATGAGTGCATTTACATGTACAGCAAAATTTTGCAGTCAAAATGACCTTCTCGGTATATGCCAACCAGTGCGTGCTCCATGCACAACAATGTGCGCCCATCCATTTATCCCAAATTGATCTTTCCGTGACCTCCACAAAAAAAAAAAAATGAACACACATCCCTCCATTTTCCAATACGTGCGCACATACAAACGTACAATGTATGTACAGGCCGTTGCATGCACACATACATGTATGTACGCGCATAGGGATGCTGCTGCTTCTTTCATTAACATGGCCATGCCACGGCTTGCCTCGGCAGTCCGTCTACTCGACGGAGATCTGCCCCCCAATGCGATGCATGTTGTACGACATGGCAGATAGCAAAAGTAATTACGTGCACACTCATTCATATTTCCCAGTCTGTAGGTGCCAGTATACAGCAGGGAGAAGGGAATGAGATGTGTTTGCTGAGCAATACAGCTCAATGGAAAAAAAAAAAAGCAATTATAAATCCATGTATTGTGAAATGAGATGATCTGCGTTTACTTCTAATTCTTCCATGAAGTGTCAACCTCCCGCATTGTCTGTGTCACACATTTACTGTGGTGCTCCAACACAGCAGTCAGTGCGATGAGGGGTTTGTGTGTCTGCTCCGGTGCTTAAAGTACCCCCCTGTAATTAGCCGTAACCTTTTCATGTCGCGTTCTGGATTGGCGGTCCAAATTGGATTTGCGCTTGTTGTCCTTGACAAAGCACCGTTGTGTTCCTGAGTGTCTTAACCGACGGGGGATCTAATGGAAGGTGTCACAATCGCCTTGGGCGAGGAGCGGCTCCCTTAAAAACAGCAGCCGACTCACAAACGTGTGGTAAATTCTATGGGGCAGTTGCAGTTTTTCTCCGGCTCTTGCTCTGCGGCAAAGTTACAATGCGTTCATCTGTTCACCAGGAGTCATTCCTGCCTTGAAATAACATGAAACAAAGGCTGAAGACATGAATTCCAAATATTTTAATAATGCATTTAAATACATCCACTCTTTTCTTATGTTCCAGCATATCTCTCTTCCCATGATATTTCAAAATAGCTCATTTTATAAGAAAAACGAAAGGTATAATCTCATAAGTAAGAGGAATATACCTGTAAGTATGCAATATGTGCATTCACATTTAAAAATTGCCAAATTATTATAAATACCACAGTAATTTGTTGGCACCATTGTCATTGGCATACTGTAAAATGTGATATATTCGCAGCGTGAAATTTTGGCAAATTGGAGCCGACAGCCTTTTTCGTGGCATGAAATTTTCATGAATTGCCACTGGCATTCAAGCATATAGTGCAGATAAGAACTTTCGCATGCATTTTAATTTCGCCAATCTTGCCGCTCGTGAAATTCGCAAAATTAAGATGCACACGAACATTCTTCTTTTTTTTTCAGTATTAATACCACAGTAGATGCGACAGTAATTCTCTAGTTATGTTTCTCATTCTCAAAATACCCCAGTGTTTCTGGCCTGAAACTACTCCCCTCCGAAGTACAGTAAACACTGTATGCACAGATCTCTTTAATGGGAAGAAGAAATCTGTGAGATCACATGAAAAATACACTGCTGTACAATCAGTGGTATATCTTATAATTCACCTCATGAATGCATATTTGGTCAAAGTTTGATTTTACAACCCTTATTACCATGGCATTTTGTGATGTGTTTTATAGTCTATCATATTGCATTCACATTACAAGTACTGTGCAAAATACTGGTACTGTGGTATTTCACTGTAAATGTGAATGCTCCTTTTACTCGATCACAGTTACCTTTATCTTTATCCTCAGTTAAGATTGCGTGTTGCACACATGCTGTAACTTCACAAAATGCCCTGCGTAGAAAGGAGCTGGCCCCCTTGTTTACTTGATGTGAGGTGACTTGAAGAAGAATTACAGAAATGCACAATAATCATGAAGGCCAAACTTTTCAATTATGCCAAGGCATTGTGCCATTTCAGGGTAAAAGATATGGAAAGTTACCATGAGAAATGCAATGGCTTGAAAAACATATTCTTTGACAACATTGATGCCAAAAAGTTTATGAAAATATGGTTCTATTTCTCAATGCGCATGAGGGAGGTGCCAGTGTACAATTTGCAAGCAATGACCTTCAAACTGGCGAATTTGGCAAGTGAGACAAAATCCGTTTCGACCAACAAGGAGAGAAAGATAGTCTTTCTTTCCATATTGAACGATTTACATCCAAGGACTCGAGTTTCCGCACACATTTACAAGACTTGTACAAGTCCCCTAAAATGGGGACAGTATACTGTAGGTGTGGGCAGCGTGTAAAAGTCGATTGTCATTGTCATTTGTTGCTTTTGCATCGAAAGTGACCATTTGACAGAAAGCTAATCTGAAACATTGCTTGCCATGTTGAGGAAAAGTTGCAGTTTGACTTCAGTGTTTGTTATTTTCCTTTTTCTTTTTTCCCTTGTTTTCACAATAAGTAGTACAACCATTACCTTCAGTGCCTGATTGACATTTGTGTAGGCCTACTAGTATTTCTACATATATGTCATGATTATTATATAGTATAATTACCCTTTTGTGCTGTAACTGGCATTGATTTGAGTTAGACTTTGCCAAACATTGAATCATGTCAGTCATCAATTAAAAAAAAAAGAAAAAAAAAAAGATGCAACTGTGGCATGATGACTGCTCAGAGATTCAACTGTTTGCTAACTTTATAACTCTTGCCACTCAAAGCATGCGGAGAATGCAAACTGGTGACCAGTAATGACCGATTACATGAATGGACATATGTTGCCTGAACTGAATCCTGACAGGGCGACATATCAGGCTGCAGGCATGCCTAATAATGAAGACTTGGTTTCATTACATATGGCCACACATGTGGGACTAAGGCATGGAGATAGGTTGTAAAGGGGGAAGGGCCCAGGACTATTCCAAATAAGAATTTCATGATCACAGATCAGTGCATATTTTGACACTGTCGCATCAACCCCTAGAGGCTGAATTTTTTTGTGTGTGCGGATCATACTCCGTGCCAGTCGTCTATTCCGCCTCAGCAACATCGCGTCTCTCTTTCTGATGGTCTGGTTGTTTGTTGCTGATGCGAAGACTACGGCGGTCAAGTGAAGTTTTGCTGGGTTTGTCATGTGCATCGTCCAGTCATGCATTCATGCGCTTCACGGGATGAACGCTGTGGGCGCAGCGTGCGGCAAATTGCTCCTCGGACGTGAAAAAAAAAAAAATGAAGGGGGGTGTATGCTCAATAGGGCACGGCAAGCAGTGATCGTAGCTCACAGCTTGAGTGGCCTTGGATGGCTGGGCTAGCTGTTTGATAACTAGTGATCAAGTGGTAGAAAAGACTATAAGACAGATGCAGAAAAAGTCATCTGTTTTACAAATGGACCTTTATTGCAGTCTTTTCCAAGTCAGTGATGCTGGTAATACAACCAATGTAAAGACTAATTACTGGCATCAATATTTTTTTTTTCTCTCTGTCTCTCTGCAATAGTGATGTTGTTATTATTGAGGTGGGGGTGGAATGGTTGAGATCCACCAATAGATAGACAGTCACTGCAATGTTAGGATCAGTGTTTGGTTTTCTGCATCATACTGCATATAAACTTTGACCTATGACATCTGTTTTTATGCCTCCGCCACGAAGTGGTGCCGGAGGCATTATGTTTTCGGGTTGTCCGTCCGTCCGTCCGTCCGTCCGTCCTTCCGTCCGTCCGTCTGTCCGTCCGTCCGTCCTTCCGTCCGTCCGTCCGTCCTTCCGTCCGTCCGTAATGAATTTTGTGGACAAGGTAACTATCGAAACCTGTTGAGGTATCCTAATGAAACTTGGCATGTATGTGTATTAGGGGGTGAAGTTGTGCCTATCAACTTTTGGGTGCACATGCTCAAGGTCAAAGGTCAAAAGGTCAAGGTCAAATACATAAAATTTCACTATTTCCACCATATCTATTGAATGCCTGAAGATATTTTCTTGAAACTTATTGTATACATGCTTTACCCAATTAAAATTCTCTGGTGAAAGTTTGGGTCATGAGGTCAAAGGTCAAAGGTCAAAAGGTCAGGATCAAATACATAAAATTTCACTATTTCCACCATATCTATTGAATGCCTGAAGAGATTTTCTTGAAACTTAGTGTATACATGTATTACCCAATTAAGATTCTCTGGTGAAAGTTTGGGTCATGAGGTCAAAGGTCAAAGGTCAAAAGGTCAAGTAAGAATATTAAAACTTCTTTTTTTTCTCCGTACCTTGGAAAATTGTTCTCTAGGTATCTTCATGGAACATAGTATATACATGTACTGACTGGAAGTGATTATCTAGAGAATGTAGGGTTCATGGGGTCAAAGGTCAAGTGCAAGACTTCAAAATTTTACTTTTACCCTCATATTTATGCAATGCCAGCAGGGTTATTTTTTTACACTTGGTGTATGTGTGTGTAACCTAATAGAAATTCTCTGGAAAGTTTTTTCTTTTTTGTTTTTGCCTCAAAGGTCAAAAGGTCAAAGATCAAGTGAAAGTGCTGAACCAACTTTTTCCTCCATATCTCGGAAGTGGCTCAAGTTACCTTGAAACTTAGTACATATTATGCATGTTCTACCTGAAAGTAATTATCTTATGAATTTTAGGGTCAAGGGCCAGATGAAAATGGTAACAATTTACTATTCAATTCAGAAATTGCACTTTTTCTCCACACCTGTACCTTGAAAATTACTCAATGCCTAAATGTATGAATGGGTCAAAGTCAAGTTTAAGTCCTTAAATCCCTAGATACATGCTCTCCTTCCTATTCATCCAATTAAACCTACGTCAAGGAAGGTGAACATTCAACACATTTGTGACAAACTTGTCATTCCAATATTTTGCCAATTTTGTGAAAATGCAATCACACAGTGTCCACATGTACTATCTAGACCTATTGGGAAAGTCATGCATTATGGCGGAGGCATACCAGTCGCCAAAGCGACATTTCTAGTCTGTTCTAAAATGAATCCATGGCCATCTAATTCGTATACATACATAACACATATCTATTGAGTCTAACTACCTTCATGGAATTTGCCAACTGATGGATGAAAGCACATAGTATATTCTTGAGACCTTTTGTGTGTATGCTGTATTTTTTTTTTATCTTGAAATCATTTTTCAGTCCTTACCACACCTAGAGGAAGTGACACAATCATCTTTTTTATGTTAACCCGTTGAGGACGAGTCCCGAGAATACTCAGACAGGTGTCTATGGGAAATGCGTGTTATAGCAAAATCAGTCCGTCCTCAAGGGGTAAAGTACTAGTGTTGCACTTATTTTATTAAGTTGGTATATATTCAAAATGTCCAGCTACATCTTTCTTGGCCTCCTGCTTGCAGTGGTCATCTTGACCGGCATTTCCCAGAGTGGACTTTTTTTAAAATGCATCTGACTTGCTTTGAGAATGTTTTGAATCACAATCTCATTTTTCCAGTTTAGTGCCTCATATCATTTTTCCTCATTGTTGTCCAGCCAGCCAGCATTTTCCCTTTCTGGCGACCTCATTCCTGTCACTCGCAATGGCAATTTCAAATGGTGTAAAGGGGGGTTTTTAACTAATTTGGTCGAGCGTTTGTTCGCGAGGGCTCTGAAATTTAGAAGCAGAGGCAGCTGAAAGGCAGGAAGTAATGACACTGCCGTGCACTGCATGGGGAATGACTGATTATGTGTTTAATGTAACTTGACAATCTCCGCTGTTTTTTTGCAATTGGAAGGAGTGAGATATCATGGCCGGCGTGCGTCGGGGGAATTAGGGCCCTCCGTGAGCTCGCCGTCAGAGTTACGTACTGTACGTCCGCACCACAGCAACGCACTGCTTCTTGTTTGTTGTCTGCATTGGTGCTGTCAGTGTGTTTGTGTGTGTGTGTGAGAGAGAGTACATGTGGTATATGTTTGTGTACATCACCATATCCTCACATCATTTTGCACACACACAGAGGTGGAAAAGAATTGCACAATTAACTCTATCTTTAACTGTGGCAACTAGTTTGTGTACAATGTCAGTGGCAGATGTAAATGGAGGTGGTGAGTGGGTTAATTGAAATGATTCACATCATAGATATAAAGAGTTCCTTGAATTTCCTCCACACCCTTTCCATTGGCAACATTTTTTTTGTTAACTAAATGCACCTGTATTTTTGTCTTCTTGGTGGTGTTTTTTTTTTTTTGGGGGGGGGGGTTAGACTTATTTTTGTCGTCACTTTCTTAGCATATGACTAAGCATTTACAAATATTTGAGGAAATATTTGATATAATTGTATTCCTGTATTGACTATGACTTCACTGGTATGAAAACGTATACCAGTAATCTAGAGAAAGAGTAGATTTTTGTCTGTTGTATTTCTTGATGATGAACAAATTGCATGTAAATAACCAATGAGCTAGTGATAGCATCATGATATATTATATTATCTAACTGACACTTAAAATTCATCAGCATGTTGTTCCCACGGCATTTGATTTTCTTACATTAGAAAAGTATCCTCAGTAACATCAGTAAAGTCCTGATCAATATATCTATGCATATCATTCATCCAAGTTTTAGAATGCTTTTAATGACAAAGTGCTTTTGCCAAGGTAATTTTTAATCTTGACAAAAAAGTTTGTAGCTTACATGTATCTTTATTCCTGTCAGAACATCAGATACATTATCTTTCTAGCAAAACTAAATGGTCCCTAATTCTAGAAAGGACGAAAAAAAAAAATGGATTCATATCTAATGTAGATGGGTTGTATCCTAGCACACTGTGTAAGACAGCTATTAGAGGTATAATATGAGTGTGTGTAGTGTGTGTATCCATGCATTGTGTGTGTGTACACGTTTGAGTGTCGTTTATATGTATGTGTTGTACTTGTGTGTGTATGAATTCTTTGTTGTGTGCTGTATTTGTGTGTCTGTTAACTGTGTTTTATGTTTCTGTGTCTGTGTTTTGTGTCTGTAGTGTTTTGTGTTGTGTTGTGTTGTGTTGTGTTGTGTGTTCTAAGTAGTCCGTCTGGCTAGTTAAAAAAAAAAGTTAAGTGCGACCCCTGTATCTGTGTGTGTTTGTGTGTGTATTTGTTTCATGTTGTGCAATCTAGTATCAAAAATTCACATGAAAGCCCGGTATGGCCTTTTTGTAACAACCCACTTCTGCAACCATTCGTAATTCTAGCGTTATTCAGCAGTAATAGTCAACAGAATTAAGACTGCTCACCTGCAACTGAACACTCACTGGCGCCGACGTTTGCGAGGAAATTCTCAATCAGTTGAAAGGGATGCTGTTAATGCATAATTCATCCACAAATACACTATTTGCACAGGGCTGCAAAGTGTGTCTCTAATTGGGGCACTCGGAAGTCTGTAAATCCAGCTGACGCTAGCCTGCTTCACTTAGCCTAATTTTTGCCCATGTTGGCACAGTCTTCCATTTTATACAGTGTATGTAACACTGCCAAGTAGCATTACATTTCTGTGTGTATCTGAGCCATTCATGGAATGTAAAGAATCTCAAGTATTTGGTGAATTGTCTTTGGATTTCAGAATTGAGTACTAGGGGCCTCATGCCTCTCTCACTGAACAGTGATGAAATATACATTGCCATCTTAAGTGCCTTTGGAAGAATTACAAAATGTCTTTGTTTCTGAATGGAGTGGCCTCGCTGTTACTGTACTTGTTGAAGAGCAGTATATGTAAAAAAAAAAGAAAAAAAAAGAAAGAACAAATATTGGTTGATTTATGGAAAAAGATTTTGTGAATAAAGGTTTTGTATGGTACGAGGACAATATGTGACAAATTAATTTGTGTTTGCTTCTATGTACCCATTTATTGAATATCATATACATTGTATGCTACAGAGTTTGTCCAAGCAAATTAGAAAAATGTTGCCAACAAGGACTGAGATATGATTATTATATGAGTATTGAACAAAAGAAATGAGAAATATTTCATATAAACCATGCCAGTGGCTTACCTTTCTCTATTCCCTGATTTTTCTCTTTCACAGCTTTCTTCGGCATGACGTCCCTCCTCATGATCGTGGCCAGCGCGGAGTACGAGGTCAACGAGCGACCCCTGGCCATCCGCCAGCTGCCGGAGATCTACACCCTGAGCTACTCGTGGTCGTTCTACGTCAGCTGGGCCGCGTTCGGCCTCTGCTTCGCCAGCGGCGTCATGTTCCTCATGGTGGCCCGCCAGTGGCACCTCGAGGAGGTGTGGCTCAAGAAGTCCCTCGAGGAGGAGAAGAAGAGGATGCCCCAGCAGCGGTACTCAAGGTCCAAGCTGATGCCATCCTTCTAACAGGAACCATCCTCCCACCCCTCCTCCTCCTCCTTCCAAATTTTGTTTCGTCCCTCCGTCTCAAAAAATGCCCCCCCCCCAAAAAAAAAGACTGCGTTATTCCATCGCTTGCCCTCGGTCTTCACATACCATCCCTCGTGAAGGTCTTCGCCACAGCTTTGCTGTCACGATCATTGCAATTACCATAGCAATGACTCTAATGCCATCCGCTGATTGGTTAATTCCTACCCATCGCCATGGTAACTGCAATTACTGTGAGATGCAGTTACTGTAAAGTGCTCTAGCACATAGGACCCTGACCTTTTTTAATCAAGTTTGAAATAAGAGTACTTGCAATTAAACATCAGTCGACACACACACACATAAATTCAAAAAGAATCAAATTTCGGTAGGGGCTGTGTGTTAGAAAGCTTGCCATAGAAAGTGACAATTTGATGGTGATGTCTGACGTGGTAGTAGTGAAAAGGGGGATATTGAGTACACAAAAGTAGAGATTTTGGATGGGATGTATTCAGACTAGCAATAATCTCATCAAATATCTATAAGATTCCATAGCGTTCCTCCTCAGTACAATAGCAATAACAACAAGTCCTATGTGGTGTCCATTGGATGGCTTGGACAATTCCAAACGCTCCATACGTGACATAGAATTCCGCTGTGAAATATTCAGGAAAGAATAACCACGAGAATTCTTCAGTTGTCATTCCCAAGTGATACATACTCTGGCATAAATTTGATGTACAGTCGAAGAGATTGAGCCATGTAAACAATAATCCATGTGTCTCTGCATTATTTGAAGAACAATTATATTTGTCACCACTTTTATGCATCATTTGATTGAATCAGGGTGATGTTATGCAATACACTCGCTTGCATGTAGCCTGACTGAAATATTAAACAAATCAGATTATCTGGAAAGTACATCCTTTTTGAGCATTTGAAGCACAGATATAGGATTTTTTTTTTCATTCAAGGAGGAGTTACTTGTACCTGTACCAAATTGCATAATTGACTCCCTGTGATGGTAACTTTCTACAATTACAACAAGCCTGCATGCCAGCACTCTCTCCCATTTAGACTGGAGGGGGCTCAGTTTGGTATATCGAGACCACTCTCCTCTGTCCAAATGCTTGTATTTCTATACTCTTTCCTGCTTCTTTTTTTTCGTTTGCGTCAGACTGGTTTCGCAGTTGGCAAGTAGGCTGGGCACATTTGCAGCATAAACCAGGTTGACTCGTTTAATATCTTTCTCCAATACTGGTAGTAGACTTGCACATCACATCAGCACAACGCACAAGGCTCTTCCGAAGACTGCCGTCTGCACGGGTGACACTCGTCAATTTATATTTTATTTGCTTTGCAGTGCTAAATACTTATCGCAAACCAAGGGCCCATATACTAAATGCTTTCCACATCAGAATGTTGTGTGTCAATATATAATTTACATATATATTAGATACTGGATACTTGGCGAGTCTGGAAACATCTTTCTGAAGATCTTGACGCTCAATCAGCATTTGCTATGGCAGCCATAATTTTAGTAAGTTACCATAACAGGAGAGTTCTTCATGCAGCAAGTTCTTTGTAATGATGATGATGATATATTTTATCAAAACAGTCCTCTCACACAAATTGTTTTTGCAGCCCCTTTACAGAGAAAAATAATGCAGAAAAATCAGTGAGTGAAATGAATAAGTCTTCAGATATTTCGTAAAAATTGCAAGCGAAGTCACGTCACAGTGTGGGTGTTTGATGGAAGCCAGTTCCAGGGGGAAGATGAATAGCATCGGAAAGCATCATCACCCGTTACTACTTATCAAAAAGTTCCAGGTTCATGGGTAAAGGGTACTGTCTGTTGATGCATGAAGCAAGTACACAGATCTTAGGTGGGAGTGTATTTCGAGGAAAGATACGAACAAAATTTGCCGTGATCAGTGTAAGATATTCCAAATGTCAGCCCACAAAGAAACTTTTCTTCCAGCTTTGATAAAGATCCATCTCTGTGAGAAAAGATGCACCCCTTTTTTTTAAGGGACGTCAATGTCTTCTCGTGAGAAATGAAAACAAAAAACCCCGAAACGGGAAACGGCAAACATCTTCCAATGGTAAAAGATACATTGTATGTCATTGCACTTACTAATCCTGAGAACATGAAAGTCAGCCATAAAAGACCATAGTAGGGATCAAATATCACCCAGCAAATTTGTCCTCGATCAATTCCGGTGAAAGTTGGAAACTTTTTGAGGTTTGAAAAGTAATACCCTCTTCAACTTGCTCATGGAACCATGCAGAAGAAATGAGTAGGGATAATGTTCTACTTGCGCAGGCCAAATATGCCAGACTATATAGTTACCTTTAATACTTTGAGGGATTGACGATGTCGAGGTTGTGGGTTAGGAAAGCACACATGGCATGCTGAAATGCACCAGTTTAGCTCGCTGATGATTATAAATAAGAGTCTGAAATTTGTATGAGTTCAAGCCATTGTCTTTCTCAAACTTTACAGTAAGCATTTGTACCATGACCATTTCCCTGTGCAGGTTTAATAGGAATATTTTCCTCTCCTTTTGTTTTTGTTTTTCTTTAGATAGCCATTTGCTCATTTGTCATAAGCACTGGATGTATAGTATGGTTGGTGTGAAGAACTGAAGACATTAGATTATCTACATGCACATTTTATGAACTCGCTGCTATCGATGTATAAATAGGGCTGATAGCCAAATGTATGGTACAATTATGGCTGAGGTATGTTTAACGTTTTCCATGTATAGCCGAAATGTATGGTATACAATAATGGCTGAGGTATGTTAACATTTTCCATTTATAGAATTATTATCACTGTATACCAGGAGATAACATGCTACACAATAGATTGTATCTGTGTATTTAACACATGTGTAAAAACTATACTCATGCAGCAAGGAATCTAAAGGAACCCAGTGTATTCAATCTTGAGTAGCTACAATTAAGGACAGCCGTGTACTCATTGAGGTAGTGTGTGTACTTTCAACAGTAAGGCTGATATAACAAAGTGTTTCAAATATATCACTCAGATATGGCTCAATATTTATGATACTATGATACTACTCAACATATTAATTCACCAGGTTAATTAAGAATTAGTAATAAGTCATTTACAAGGTATGTATGAGATGGCATACTGATTTATCAAATATGATACGACTGAATATATCTACAGTCAGATTTGGAAAAAAAAATGCTATAGACTTTTAACAATGATATTGAGATCTTTACATATATGCCTAGGACTCTGGTTTTGTAATGTCAAGTTTGATGAGGTATAGCCAGTTAACCTTTTTATTACCATTGCCCATCTGTTTCCATACAATGTCAGTGGTGTTTTTATTTTTCATTACAACAAAGATCATGCTGTGGAGGTTGAATGGCAGGATTACAATAGGTATTGGGGATGTACTGCCCTGATGTACATTTGTATCGTACTTGACTAGTATCAGCATGAAATGGTATTAAAAAAGTATCAAAATGTTTGCATCAGACATGGTTCAACACACCGTAAAAGAATGAGCCATTTATGGTGTATCCAATTTTGTTACAGTTACCTCGACGTTTACCATCAACACATGTGCTGTTGTAAGCATTATAAAGGTTGCATCTGAAATGTTTTGACAGACTATAAAATATATGGCATATGATATATTGAATAATGTTATTGTTGACTCGCAAGGTCAGCATACATTGTGCGCTGTTTCTCATGCATATATTTGTGTGTCCTTACGTGGACTGTGTATTCGTCAACATACCCCTCACCGTATCCCACTTGGCCATTTGACCATGCAATAATGAATGAATAATAATTTTCATTCTTACCTTATATTGATTTTCAAGCTTGCATTCTGCATATTGACACCACTATTGTGTTGTGCAAGCCTGTGCGTCGACGCTGTTTCATCTGGCACCAGGACAGAAACACTGGGTTTATTGGTATGCATCACAAGCATACTCCTGTATATCACACAGATGAAGGCATAGCATATGCCACTACACAACACTTATTCATGCATATTAAGTTTCTCGTTTAGTATCACATATTGCTGGGGGATTTTGTTTTGGTACTGCTTGGGTTTCTTTAAGGGACAGATGTTTTATCGATATATGTCTGCCTCAGTTTCTGACGTTTAATAGCAGTGAGAGGCAAGGTTATGTGAGGACAAGGGATTCAGAGTTGTTTACGTATATCTAGAATTTGGGGTAACATCGTGCATTCTTGCATATTGTGTGTGTACAGTACTTCGCCCACAAAATGTCTCTTTAAGCACTGTTGTGGTTTAAAGGGAACAAAAGTCTTTGTATGCTTTGTATTGCCAATTTATATTCTTACCAGTTCTTGCTGCCGATTTTTTATTATTATGAATACATTCAGAGGTTTGACAAGATGGAGTTCAGTTTTCATTTGAACTTCTATGGAGCTGATAATTGCTCCATCAGGTAAATTTTTTTTCAGGCTTGTTATCATGATTGTGCATAAGTATGAAAGTGAATATTTGATAAGTATGAATACCTTGAGAGTCTTGTTTAAGTGAAACACAATGTATGCTGGGTTACTTTTTTTGTTGCAACAGTTTGTTTCTTTTTTGCCATCCTCTCTTGATATCAGCAGCATTCATTTTGAAGATAATTGAGAAAGACAAATCAGGGAAATCTCATATATTAAAGTCGGTCAGGACGACATCTTTTTGAGGCTCTGAATGTGTGTATAAAATGCATCAAATACATTCCCGTCGGAAATCAGGAACACAAGAGTCTCGATTTGGAAACACAAACAAATACTTGCCGCATTTTTGCTCACATATTTCTTGTGAGAGCATAGGCCTGCTGTGAAATATCATCCTGAGCTTAAAAAAAGAAAAAAGAATCTGAAATGCTATACTCCCATTCATTCCAAAACTTGGAAATATCCTGGTGTGATTTTTTTTTTCCATTTCCTGAAAAAAATGAAGCTGATCTGAAACTGATAACTGTTTTGTTGTTGTTGTTGCTGTTTTCTTGTTTTGCCTGCATGAAAATTCACTGGGGAAGAATAACATCGCAGTGACACATAGTCTAATATGACTGCTACAAGGCTTTGAATATTCTCCCTAGCTCAATCTCGTATGCACTGGGTTGATTCTCAAAAGGGAATATATGCGTAGCTTTATCACATAGGATGTTGTCATTGGCCTTTTAAGTCAAAAGTCCTTTCCCCTTATCTTGAAAAAACTAGTGACATAGATGAGGAATGTTTGTAATTTTTTATTTTTTTTATTTTTTTTTTGGGGGGGGGGGATGGATTCAGGAAGGGAGTCAAGCATATATTTGACATCTGCCTGTTTTCTGTCGTGTAGTTAAAATCTTGATTTGGATTATATTGTTTTAAAGCTGAATTATTTCCCACAGATTGATGGAAGTTGAGAAACAAAAGCAACAGATTAAACTCCAAAACTGGAGTTAAAATCAGACAAATATTGTGTCAGCTAGAAAGACAAGTTGAATGCTGCCATTAATACTTGGCCCGTTGGAGCCTCATGCGACCTACGTGATGTCTGTGGACATCTCGAAACGTTCGGTAGGGAGCAGGTTAAGTTGTCTAAGGAGGCACATTGCTGGCACATCGGGATAGCCGTTGTGGTCACATCATTCAATCGGCACAGAGAGGCGCTGATGACTTTCGCAGCCTGTAGTCCGTAAAGATTGATGGCAGTGTTTGCATGGGGATAAATCACAGATGAAAATCTGATCGGTGTGTTAAACTACGTGTTTACGTTTAGCAAAGAGGTTGCCATGACTGTGCGACCTGCATGAAACACATTCTGTCATATTGACACTCTGATATAAGCAATATGGGGGAGAAAGATTTGTTGACAAAAATTTGTATAATATGGGACTAAGGAGAGGGGTGTAAAACTCCCCTCTCATTCTACATGTAAACCCAAGAAACTGCCCATGGCTTTGTAATCTGCATGTATCATGGATGTGTATCGTATTGCACGGTATGTATAATGTTAACAGAAGAGATCAGTTGTGCATTATTAACATCCAACAAATTTTAATGGTTGCACCTGATTGAGATATTGGGTTACAGAATGTCTGTATAGCCCCTAGCGAAGAAGATGTGTGATGTGTTGAAACTATGGTGCGACCATTAAAATTTGTTGGACGTTAAGAATGTATTAATACTTGATAAAATCTTTTCATATTCTGGGTACCGGAACTAACACTTTGACTACAGATCCTCATCATATTGTGGGGCATGATACAGTGTTTTCATTGCTGCAACCCACATGAAGATTGGTGGGTGGGACTATCAGTGATCTGTAATGACAGAGTGAGCTCTGCTCTAGATGAAAGTTGCTACGAGTTCCGTCGTTGGCAAGAGCGTGGCCGTCCGTGCCAGAAGAATACAGTTTCTAAATGTTTTGCCAGCATTTCAAGCAGCAAAGCTTTAGCTAATATAATAGCTACAATGGATAACTCGTTGGGAAGTGAATTCAGTAAATGTGTGTACTGATTACACAAGGATATATGTCCTACTGGGTTTGTTGCATTAACTTTTGTGAAGGAAAGCTCATGAAAAAAGGTTTTAGAAAGAGCAAAACAGTATCATGGAGAAAACAGTTTAAGTAGTTTGCAGTTATCTAATGATGTCAATATGTGAAACATTTAATAGTCGCCAGTAATTTAATCAATACTAGTGATCCTATGTCAATATTTCTTATATCATAAATTTTAATGATAATGAATATTGAAAAAACAACAATAAGCAAATGTAATGCCAGTATGTAAAGAAGCCAAGAATGTACAAGCCAGTAAACATAAAGAAACGGAATGTAATTGATTGTTCATTTCAGCTGATAAAGTTCATTGATATTCTCTCGGCAATGTCTAGGTTATGTGTGAAGTTGTAGGTATGTAAAGGTATTATATGATAAATATTATTGTGTATTTCAGATGGAGTCATATGATGCAAGTTTATGCAAGAAACAATTTAACCAATTTACCAAGTTGCCTTATGTAAAATGTGTGTCATAGCAAGCAGCTGTAGTCTGTGGTTAGAAAAAAGAAAAGAAAAAGAGAATGTATTCATACAAGTACGTAGAAGTCTCAATATCAAAGGCTCTAGTTTCCTATATATATTGGTTTTGTACATAATCATTACTACATTCTTACTGCAAGATGAAAAAAAGAAGAAAGAAAGCAGAATAATGTGTAAATTTTGTGTAAGACATGTATGCCTGTATAAAATATGCTTGGTAAATTGCATACATTTGTGTATGCCTGTGAGATGCTGAGATTATGAATATGTTGTACTTGTATACAGATATATATTTCACATGGAAATGTGCTGGGTAGTGAAAGTTATATACCAGGATCGATATGCACCTTTCCATTCTTGTTCTCTTCTCTCTTTTTATCTCTTTCTCCTTCTGCACCCATCTCCACCTCCTCCCCCCCCCCCAAAAAAAAAAAAAACAACACCTTTCTTCCCTCAAGCTTAGGATATATGTTTCATGATGTGGCTATTGCAAAGCAGGTACACAGATTAGATTTCAGAGCCATGTATACCAGTACATCTC
Source organism: Diadema setosum (assembly GCF_964275005.1). Taxonomy (NCBI): domain Eukaryota; kingdom Metazoa; phylum Echinodermata; class Echinoidea; order Diadematoida; family Diadematidae; genus Diadema; species Diadema setosum. The sequence goes on from NC_092692.1 coordinate 30,589,899, forward strand.
ATTAGTAGGCATGCGTATTGAAGGGTGTGTATCCTTGCTTTGATATGATATATCAAAGATTATATCATATATCTTTGATATCATAGATATATCAGATATTGTATATTACAATATATAATACAATACATCAGATCTAAATGATATGTATATCTAATGGGGCATTCGGATCTCTACTGGACAAAATTATAGTGATGAGATGTTACAGTAATCCAGTTGAATATGATTGCCTGGAGTCATATGTTAGTGAACATATGATTTGGCGAAAATTCATACAGACATTATGAACAGATTTTATACCTGTGGTTTGATATCATAAGGGCTTATCTCATTCTACTGTTCGTAAGCACAGATACCGTGCAATACACAGCATTTCAGTTCAGTTCACGTTTATTTTAAGCATTGTGTGGTTAGAATCGAGGGATGTGCATTCATCACTATGTCAGTACACCACAAGCTTCTTCCTTGCTTGTCTGCTTTGATTTTAGACCTGCAAAGCGAGATGAGAGGTGGATTTTATTCCCCCCCCCCCCCACTCCCTCCCATCTCTGTTGGGCTTGTTACACACTGGCCTTGGAGCTCGTGAGAAGTATATTTGACACCGCGAGGATGATTATATGCAATACAGCTTACACATTCCTTCAGTGGGTTCATATTGGATTTTCTCTGCGTGGGGGGTCTGTTGAACTCTGTGCATCACATGTTACGGGTTGGTTCATGATGCATTGGAAGATGAGATTTATTTTGCAGTGTGAACACACCCATTGTCTATACTGCAACTTTTTTTTTAGTGGTGCATTTCACATTGGGGGGAAAATATGTGTATGTTGCACTCAGAAGATATTTTATGCACTCTGCAGTTAAGTCCAAAAATTACCAAGTGAAACATTATTACTTGTATGCTGCTGCTGTGGTATATTCCTTCAAATTGAGAGCTATGTAAAATTTTCATGTGGAATTTATGTCAGAAAGTGATTGCCACCTGTTTTGGCATTTTTTGATTTTTAGTTTTTATGTAGTAAAATTCCAGACTGTAGGAGTACAAGGTATACATGACATCATCTTCCTGCCTTTAGACAAGGAGTTATTACGCATATGAAGGTCAGAACAAGGGCACAGCATCATCAGTCATGGTGCTTTAATCCATTGACCCGAATGCACGCAGGTGGTTTAAACTTAGACCATGGTACAAAATTTGTACCATGGTCTAAAATTAGCGTGAGATAGGCATACCTTTGACATGCGTGTATCAATGCGCATTTGCTATTGGACATCTGCTTACATACCCAATCTGTCAATCATATTTATTCAGAAGAAATTTGCTTAAACCATGGTTTAAACGATGGTTTCAATTGTACCACCTTCGTGAATTCAGGACATTGTGTACGGGAACCTGATAGGCCCTGTAGTAACCCAATAGGAATTACAGAATCTTGGAGACAATGGGTTAATATGCATTGTACAGGGTCTATCATATGGCATTGGGGGTGGGAGGAGGATTAGGATGTACCATTCTTGAGATGGGGAGGGTTTAAGAATTTCTGCACGCCCTCACCAATAACTTGTGCGTCATGTGGTCCACCTTTGTGCGCACCGCCCATGTACGCCGGCCACCACAACGCACCTGCCTGATGTGAAATACGATACCGTCCGGGAAGGGATTAACATCGCATGCGCTATTCGGTGCAGTGCGAATTGTGCAGAGTCACAGGCTGATGGAGTTGTCATATGATTGTGGTTAGGGGAGGAAAGTGGCCACAGAACTGCCAATAATGATTGGGACATATTATATGAAGAGTTCGATTGTAAAAGTGAGTTGAATCCATTCTTATTCTTTATTTGCAATAAACCTGCAAAAAGATAATGAAAATCTAAAGAAAAACAAGCCTTAGGATATTTTTCATCCTGACTTCTAAAAAGATTCCTTGTAATGCAACAGGTGAATTGATTGGGAAGGCTTTATTTTGCTCTATCTGATGATGGACTCATTTTTCTAAAATTATTAGAAATGGCACTTAAGCCATTTTGCAATGAAACTCTTCACATCTAATCTGTGTGTGTGGGGGGGGGGGGGGGGGAGGTAAGGACCGTTTTCAACATAATTAGCATGAATGTATATTTACATCAAAGAGAAGAAATTATTATATTTGAATCATTAAGAGAAGAAAGTATCGGATGCTCAGTATGTGTGATGATAGCACTGTTCACTTTTGCTAGCGAGAGTGAATTACATACGTAGCAATGTAAGACAAAATTTGTCAATAGCTATTCTGTTTCTGCCATATTTCCGTATCAATAGCCTATAAAGGAGCATACCATTTTCTTCTCTTTATTTAAGGAAAATATGTATAACTCCCTAGGTCAGCAGAATCCACCTCAATCAGAATCATGAATCATGAATTTATTAGGTGTTGTTTGCTCATCCACAAGTGATGAGGTCATATAAGAAATGACAATTTAGCATTCCAGTAGTGTTTTACAGCTGAGTTGGTTTACGTCATTCACAATATCTCAGTGCACACAACAGGCGCTATAAGCAAATGAAATATTTGATAGGTATTCATTGACATTTCCAAGATGCTATTCATAGTTTGTGTGTAGTCACAAATATCATTCAGTAACATTTGCAAGGTACTATTCATGGATAACATTCATTAACATTTGCAAGGTACAGTGCGTCAGCTGAGAATGAGAAGGGCGTTAAGTTGTCTCGACCACTATGGGTTTAGTGGCAACTTAACGCCCTTCTCAGTCTCACCCGACGAGTGTACTATTCACAGATACATTGAGTCACAAATGACATTCATTAACAATTGCAAGGTACTATTTATAGATATGTGTGGTCATGAATAACTTCCAGTAACATTTGCAAGGTTCTATTCATACAATATGTGGAGTCATAAATAACACACATGGGACTATGACTTCATGACTGGTCCAAAACATGTGTGTTTAGTACAACCATTGTTATTATCTATGTTGTCTAGTACACTTAACACCTCGTTCACAATGGAACACAATAGAACAGCAGGTAAAAATGATATATGTCCATGTACATCATCGGAGATAGTCATATTTCTCGTTTAAATTTTTTTTCCCCCTTATCAATGTCAGAGCTGTCCGTCAGTACTAATTGTCTTGTCTATTTATTACATCGCATCGGCTGAAATCAATGACTTTTTACAAGCTGGAGCAATATTTTCTAGTATTCCAGTCAGCCAATACCTGCCAAGTTGAATGACTGCCATTAGGTGAATCAAGGCTTGTATTGTGTCCATGCTGTCAGTAATCAAAAAGAAGCAGAATGAGATAACTGACTCTGTCATCGGGTAGAGTTCAGTATTATGAAGCATGCCTTTAGTGAGTCTGATAATTACATATCACAGTTTGTTGAAAAGGAGTTGTATAAGGTTGTTAACTCTACTGACCATGCATGACGTTAATTCCCTGATATCACTCGGTTGGTAGCATTTGTTCATTAGGCATTTATGAACAGATCTATTCCAATGTTAAGGCCCTGCAGTGTATCTAACATGTACTTGATAGTTTTGGAAATATGGGGGTTCGTTGATTTATGTTGTCAAATGTTTATCTATGTTGTATTGAGGTTCGCAGAGGTACACCCCCCCCCCCCCCCCCGTAATTTTCGAACATGTCCAAAATTTTGAGCATATGACAATAGAGTGGTCAAAAGCTTTGAAGAAAATATTTTGTCTGGGAATTCTTTCAGTGAATTTACAAAATTTTGAGGATAAACAATATGTATGATTAAGATGCCCTATGTATACGCTTTAGTGCGTCTAGGCCTTGGCCATCCAAATATATTCCTTCAAATAGGCACATGGTGACTGGGTATTGGAAAGAATTTATTTTAGGAGTGCACATTCTGCGGAAGCCTACCTAGTTTTGTGATATCTATGAAGTGAATTAATTTGTATGGTATACGACTGTCTCGTCACTCAAGAAGCAAAGGTATTTTAAAGTGTGAAACTCCATACTCACTGAGTTTCCTTTGGGATTTCACTAAAAATTATATGACACTCTGCCTAAACTGTGCTGATACACTTTTTGAGTGATTGGTTTTCAGTGTAGCAGATACTCCTGCATTGCACATAGGAAATTGCTGTTGAATCATGTGCATTGACAAATTATTATACCAATTATTTACAAATTACTACCACTGTGAGTGTCATCTGTTGACCCATGTAGCCTTTGGATTTTTTTATTTATTTATTATTATTATTTTTTTTTTTTTGCTGGACACAAAATGGAGGAAAACAGAAAAACTCAAAGCGAACATGTAGAGAGGGTTTGCCACGGCTGCATGTTTCTACATCACGTTGCACACAGGGCTGGGCTTTCGCAGAGGAATGCTGCTCCCCACAAATTCCGAACCCTGGCATGAGTAGAAGTCTGTCATATTCATTCACATTTACCTTTTATCACATTTGATGGTGAGGAGAGTTTCGAAGGGGGTACATTGTCGCTAACGACACCGACTGGTAATGTAATTTCTCGTAGCGGATGGGATTCGGGACACATGTATGTTTACCAGCCTAATGACATTAGCTGCGAAAGTAGATTATCTCGGCACATAAGAATACAAATGTGAATCTCTCTCTCTCTCTCCATCTCTCCCTCTCTTCTCCTCTTATCTTTCTCTCTATCTTCTCTTTCTTTTCTTTCTCTATCTCTTCCTTTTCTCTATCTATCCCTCTCTCCCATCTCTTCCTTTCTCTATCTTTCTCTATCTCTTCCTTTTCTCTATCTATCCCTCTCTCTCATCTCTTTCTTTCCCTATCTTTCTCTATCTCTTCCTTTTCTCTATCTATCCCTCTCTCCCATCTCTTCCTTTCCCTATCTTTCTCTATCTCTTCCTTTTCTCTATCTATCCCTCTCTCCCATCTCTTCCTTTCCCTATCTTTCTCTTCTCTTCCTTTTCTCTATCTATCCCTCTCTCCCATCTCTTCCTTTCCCTATCTTTCTCTATCTCTTCCTTTTCTCTATCTATCCCTCTCTCCCATCTCTTCCTTTCCCTATCTTTCTCTATCTCTTCCTTTTCTCTATCTATCCCTCTCTCCCATCTCTTCCTTTCCCTATCTTTCTCTATCTCTTCCTTTTCTCTATCTATCCCTCTCTCCTATCTCTTCCTTTCCCTATCTTTCTCTATCTCTTCCTTTTCTCTATCTATCCCTCTCTCTCATCTCTTCCTTTCCCTATCTTTCTCTATCTCTTCCTTTTCTCTATCTATCCCTCTCTCCCATCTCTTCCTTTCCCTATCTTTCTTTATCTCTTCCTTTTCTCTATCTATCCCTCTCTCCCATCTCTTCCTTTCCCTATCTTTCTCTATCTCTTCCTTTTCTCTATCTATCCCTCTCTCCCATCTCTTCCTTTCTCTATCTTTCTCTATCTCTTACATCTTCCTTGTATGGTAACATGCAGCATGTATAAAATTAACAAAGTCATGGACTGAAACTAATAGAATGCCATGGATTGCAAACAAAACAAATTCCATAACACACTCGCTTATTTAGGACAGACACCTATATCTTTTTCATCTAGGTCAACATGTAAACATCTTCTCAGTTTGGTATGATTACTATAAATAGGTATATTTCATATAACTGGATGGTTTAGTTTATTCACTACAAAAGAGACTGTATAATGTATTGATTTAAGATGCCTCCATGTCTATACATAATCAGGAATGACATATAGAAATACGGAGTTATTTCATCATAGATAATCTTGACATCTTGAATAGCATACTTCACAAATCATTTGTCGCAAACTATTTGTCTTGTATCTCTACATACAACACAACTATTAAAGTAAAAAGCTGTGGTGATTTACTGTAGGCTTCAATTTTGAATACCATTTAATGTCATAATCTCACCATAACAAACATTTATTTGATTAAAAGAATGAACATATATAAAAGTTATATCACAATACCTATATCTGTAGAGACCAGGTTAGTGGGTATGTATTGTATAACTTATCCATAGATTTATAAAGCTCTCATTAATCTGATAAAATTTTATCTGAAAATTAATTGTTGTATTTATACTCTCACATGTTGATAGTGTTTGGAAAGTTGAATTTTGGCAGTTTTATGATCCAGTGTTAGGAGGGAAATATATGGCATTCAGTATAATTGTTTTACAGGCATAAGTATATTAAGTTAGTGGATTTTGTTTTGCTTGAAAAAAATTTTGACACGGTTTGTTTTAAATGAGTTTTTTACAGTTTTTTTTTCATTCCATGATCAAATTCTGTCTTTTCCTTGTACATGATTATCATAGGTCTGTGTGAACAAAAGATTTGTTAAAATGCAAATCTCAGCTTTTGCTTTTCAAACCTGTAATCCGAGTGCCTTGCAGATGAATACAAAATTTGCGCACAGTCAGTTCCTTCAGTCTAAAAACTGTGATATATTGCATGTGCTTCTTTAGATTTGAAGTAAATGGAAATTTTGACAAAACAAGTTGGTTATTTCAGCCATTGAAAAGATGAACAAACTTTAATGGTCTGACTTCCTTGGACAGCCTCAACTAGAACTGGAACAGAGCAGAACAAAAACAAATCAGGTTTTCTTCTGTCATTCCAATCTATTTCAAACTATCTGCAGGTAGATGTCAGTCAAAAGGAAGGTCAATGGGAGTGTTGCAGTAGAATTACACACAATGCGGTGCAACTTGGTACCTACATGTTAATGGTGCATGTTGTTTGTCATTGCTTTGAATTTATTTAGCATCTATTATTTCAACAACAACAACAAAAAAACATTTACACCAACTCTTTCACATTAATTATTTTTTTCTTACGATTTCTGTAAAAAAAAAAAAAAAAATATAGGAATTAATCTATACATATAATTCATAACTGTTGGTTCCCTTCAGGAGCTTCTATTTGAAAGTTACATAACTTGGTGTAGTCTTCTACTCAGACTTGTATCAGATGATCCGTGACCAGTCACAGATGAAAAGCAAAGTGTTCCTTGAAAGCATGGGTTTAGGTATATTCTTTTGGGGTTTTTTGCTACATGTTGTCAGAAAGCTGTGTTTTGCCCAACTCTCTTCGAAACATTCTGCAGTTGAGAATTTGTGAAATAAGAGAATAAAGCAGGGGTAAATGCGTCCGCTAACATCAGTTGAATTCCATGTGATTTTGGCCAGTCGATAGCTTCCTAACAGTCTCCAGTAGATAAGCCCCCTGGTCTTCCCTCTCAGCAGACTACAGTCATATATCAACCAAAGAACAGAACAGGAAGAAAAAACGTCAGGGCAACACTTCATGAAACTTTTAATACAGTAGCCATTTAAATCTACTGTTTGAGCAATTGGAATCATTTCATCTGATTGGCTGAGAGTAAATTCTCATTGTCAGTGAAAATCGCTGACAAAACCCTTCATGAAGTGCTTCTAAGTTCATGTGAAACTCTTTGTTAACATTTCAACAATCATTTCATTTTATGATAGTGAAGCAATCTATAATGATTTCTTCCCAGAAAAAAAAGAAAAAAGAAATGAAGATGAGGGGGAGAAAGTAGAAACGCATGACTGAACACAACAGTGATTCAGGTCACATTCATATTCTGTTTCAAAACCAGAGAATAGTTTCACACTTTTATCATTGCATGTTTACACTGGAACATTTATGATAAAGTTGACCTTATTATTGTGAAAGTACATAAAACTTCCCATTCTTAATTCAATATGTACCCATACCCAACCATGCTGCTACTTCATATCAGATTAAGTTTGGGGAGGTCTTGGTCTATTCTTGGCAGAAGTAAGTAATACAATGTACTGAAAAATTTACAAGATCATTCCACTAGATATGCCAATATATCAAGGATTATGGCAGCCAGCAGTTTAATTTGAATACTGTTTTGTCTCTGTGTATTTGTCATATAGAATAGATTTTTTTTTTTTAATTCATATTCTGCCAAACTGTGGCAATATCAGCAATGCTGAAATTGAGGAGAGAAAACTTTATGACTAAAAATTTGATTTTTGAGGGTTTTACCAGTGATCATGAATTTGTAATGCTATGTGAACACGTTCTGATGGGGTGATGAAGTGTGCTTGCAGTAATTCCTTGGATATATTTATAAATTATTTGGCTAAGTTTGTGTTACATCTGTTCCTGTTAATTCAACTTTATGACATCAATCTTCCAATTTTGCTGTCATTTTAATTTATTCAGTGAAGAGCGTTATTACTATTTCCTGACTTTTTATGTTGGCATTGAAAAGAAAGTTTGGTTTTTGAATTTTTGAGGTTAACTGTGTTGATAATGCAGTGAAAAGTCTATATTCTATAATTACTTTTTTTAAAAGAATGTTTGAATCAGTTTTGCTGCACCAGGCACCTTTTTTTTTTCCATCATGCTGCCGTGTTTATCTGTGAATGGAGGAATGTGGGCCGATTTGAGGAAGTTATCTAAGGGAGTGAGGCTGATAATTCTTGTGGTCCATCAAATGATACACATACAGCAATATTATACAGCATTTGATTCTTTTTCTGTGTGTGACTAACCAAATAATTATGTCCTATTTATGTCCTGTTGTTGTTATGCAATACTGAGGTGTTGTAGATATTAGTTTCCAAAAATATTTTTGCAAAGATGGAATGAAAGCAATATCCACATTTTACAAAATCAAGAAGACTTGTAGGCAAAATAACAAAATCCTACCAATAAGTTGATGCTAATGACAGTGATAGAGCATATAATCTCAATTGTGGGAACTCCTTGTGCATCTTGTTTTGTTTTGTTTTGTTTTCAAGTCAGGTTTTGCAGTCAGACATAAGGCACTTGAGACACACTGGAGCCCCATCATTTGAAAGTCCATACACACTCCAAGATTGAGATTGGCCTTTTTTAAGGTAGTCAAGAGTTTCTATGCAAGATGGGAAAGACTGAGTTACATACCAGTAGATTTCTTCCCAAAAGTGTTTTATATGGGTATAGCATGGTTTACTCTTTCATCTTACAGCAAAGATGAGACTGAGCAGCAATACAGGGAAAGCTATGTTGCTATGGTAACACCAGGGGTGTGGTTGTCTGGTGAATGAGCAACACTGGTTAAGTCACAGCAAGAAATGGTGGAGAATATTAGTAGAAGATCTCACTTTTACAGGACTTTCTTGAAACAATGAGATGAACCATCAGCTTGTTGATGGCATGACAGGGAAAAAAAAGTGAAGTGGGATGGGATTGTGCTCTCCAATGATACCACCAGTTTTGCTATGTTTTAAATAAGGGCAACTTATTATGGGATGTAACAAGACTGGACCAGAGTGAAGGTGCCCAAGAGACACTTGCAGGATTTGTGAGGTCACACTTGCTTGACCATGTAGTCTGCCATTGGATGTACTGGTAGCTTTTGCAGCAAGAGTGGACCAAGAGTTGGTAATGAGATGGTTGGACTGTGTAGCCCTCCTTTTTCCTCAGACAGGTAGCGGTGAAAGATGATTGGAGTTGGGAGTTTTATGGTCACAATGGTGTGATTAGTTTGCCATTAGATGTGCAGGTACATACGGTAGTTGGTTGTTGAGGGGACAAGATGGTCAGTGAGGTCAGTAGCATGACAGTTTTTGTCGCCAGCACACAGGTGCAGTGAAAGGGACCGGAGTTTGTCACATTGGAAGGTCATATTGGTGTGACCAGTGTGCTAGTAGATGGGCATATCGCTATCTTTTTTTTTTGGGGGGGGGGGTTGGAGGAGGTGGAGTGATAGTGATTTTAGGGTGAAAGAGGCTAGATTGTCCAAAGATCGACAGTTGTGCAATATGCTTTGGATTGTGACATGATGGCTGTATGGCAATCACATGATGAGGCTACCTCCGTCCACACCTCTGGCCGAGACCAGGTCCTGTTCCTACTGGCAATCTTGTGGTCCAGATAAATGGTTCGGTAGTATGCTGGCAGGACAGCTAATGGCTTGTTTGTTGATTCCAATTGAAGCTTTTCTCTGTCAGATCTGCTTGCAGCTGCATTTCCGGACATGTCAAAAGTGTGCATGACTTTCACTTAATCTCACCCAGTGGCGCCTATTCCAGAAGTACAGATGACTAGTTGTTAATGCATCATGCCAGTTTATCTGTGGTTAGTGTGAATGTATAGTAATTACACAGTAGCTTTTTACAACCAGTGTGAAGAGAATGTCAACAAAATGAAAGACTGCCAGGGATTGGGGAGCATTCTGTTTTGCAGGTCATCACACCAATAATGTCGGGACTTCATGCCATACACATGTGCAGTGAAAGAAATGACCTTTCATGAAATTGCAAAAGCGTCATGGCATGGTACTTCACTCCTTCTTCCAACCAATGTCAAATTAGGTTTTTCTTTTTCTTTTAATTGTTTTGTTTTGCTTTTTTTTTTGGGGGGGGGGGGTCACAGAAATGCATATCATTAATGTGTTGTATTTGAAGGAAAGGAACCCTAATTTTTAATTTGTAAATGTGTGCTATATGTTGTATTGCTAACATGAAAATGTTGCAAATGAGAGCAATTTTTACCACTAAGTGTGTAAATACTCTCAAAGATTAAATACACATACACACAAACATATGCACACACTATGGAGAGCAATGCATAGTGTATCCTCACAAGGGGGGGACATTGTGCTATAAAAGCTGCCTGTCTGTAAGATGCAGAAGGGCACACAGATGTGTGCAATAATGTCATTCTGCTTCTCTGCTTCCAGATATGACTAGAATAAGGCAATAAAGGTAAGAGCAGATGATCTCTGGCATCAGTTGACTCAGAGAAGTGTCAACTTGCATGCGTTATAACTCCACAAAGGCAGAAAAACTTAAAGGCTTTTATACCCAAAAATGACTTAACCCTTAAAATATTGCCTAGAATTCCAGAGACTTGTATTGATTGTGTATTAACGTATCATCACATATCATCACTTATCAAGGCATAAAGTTACACTCTGAAAACATTCAAGATATACTCTGTATTGATAATATATCATAATGTAGAGACGTAGGTATTGTGATGCTGGGCATATAGCATACAGGTTTACACCGTCATGTATCGCCACAATTGTAATTGTTTATTGGGTATACTCTTGAGGCTATTTATCTGTGTCTGGACACAGAATATATTATGTTTCCAACTGCTTTGAAAGCTGTCAAAGTTGAGTATGAAATATGCCATAAGCACTGGTTTGTGCTTGTACATTTTGTTCCATTTTCATAATACGTGTATGTGAATTTGCTTAGCAAGCCACAAAGTTCATCCAACTTCAAAGAATGCATTCTCTTGGTTGTTCCCCATCCTTTCTCCAGTTATGTTCAACAAGAAGGTTGTCAAATGAAACTGTAAGCCTGAAATGACCCATGCAAAGGCCAACCCGGAAAGGGAACACCAATGACACCATAAATAGTAATGTGGGACTAGTCAAAAATCATTTGTGACCTTCTTGGACAATTGGGCAAAGATTTTTTTTTTCTATGACTTTTTGACATCAATTTGAAATTTAAATTTGTTTGTTGGGTGAACTTTATTACTAAATTCAAAACTTCAATTTCTGGCTGTAGAATCTGTAGTCTGTTTTTCCAACAGAACTTACATGTCGGATGTGAAGAAGTTATATGCATTTTGAATAATCTGAAGACAGTTTGTGCTACCTTCCGATCCAGTCCTTTCTTTTTCTTCTTCATTCTTCTTTCGCTCTTTTCTGCTTCGTTGAATGAATTCGGCTCGAGAGTCTTTAAACGGCTTCAACTATTTATTCGGTGATTGTCACACTTTTCTATTAGTTGCCAGTGCAGATACAGGGTAATTTATACGAGGAATGTCAAATGTGCGTGATTGCTGCTGATTCTTTGTTGTTGTTGTTGTTGTTGTTGGGTTGGTTTCTTTTGTTTTTGAGTGACAGTATATGCTATGTATTCAAATATTATTGTGTGTATAATTTGAAAGGAG